>NW_006959239.1:0-831 GCF_000164805.1 Carlito syrichta
AGCAGGGTACCTAGCTAGTTAAAGCAGCTGGCTAGCAAGCTGGCTAGCTAGTTAAGTTATTTAGTTAAGTCAGCTCGTGGGCCAGGAGGTTAGCTAGATAGTTAGGTAGTTAAATCAGTTGTCAAGCCACAGGGCTATATAGGTAGGTAGCTAGTTGTTTGCTGGCAACCAAAGGCTATCTAGTTATGCCAGCTAGTTAAGTTAGCTGTCTATAAAACTGTCTAGCTAGGTAGGTAGCTAGACAAGTCTGCTAGCTAGCCAACTGGTTACTTAGTTAAGCCAGCTAGTACATCTGCTAGCTAGCAAGCTGACTACTTAGTTAAGTCAGCAAGTTAAGTCAGCTGGCTAGACTGCTGGCTATCTAGGTAGCTAGGCAGTTATATCAGCTGGCTAGCCAGCTGGCCAGCAAGTAAATTCATCTAGTTTAGTCAGCTGGCTAACCAGTTGGCTAGTTACTTAAGTCACCTGGTTAACTCAATTGTCTAGTCAGCTGGCTAAATAGTTAAAAAGCTGGTTAGGTCAGACGGGTAGCCAATTGGCTCTCTAGTTATTTCAGCTAGTTAAGTCAGCTGGCTATCTAGGTAACTAGGCAATTAAGTCAGCTGGCTAGCCAGCTGGCTAGCTAATTAAGTCAGATAGTTAAGACAGCTGGCTAGCCAGCTTGCTAGTTAGGTAGCTAGCTAGCTATATTAGCTGTCTAGCCAGCTGGCTAGCTAGGGAACTAGGTAACCTAGTTAAGTTAGCTGAGAAAGCAGCTGGCTAAATAGGTAGCTTGCTAGTTAAGTCAGCATGTGGGACAGCTGGCTAGCAAGTTAAGTCAGCTAGTTAAAT
>NW_006959240.1:0-753 GCF_000164805.1 Carlito syrichta
CAGGTCAGAATTGAGATGTAGGGTTTTGAAGATTCCACATTTTGGGGAGATCTTGTTAAGGGGAACCAGGAATCTTGGATTCCAGTTCACAAAGAACATTTTGGGAGTCTATCTCTTGATATCCAAACAACTGGAATTCTCGGTCACCAGGAACTGTCTCGGCATCCTGCAGAGTGAAGCAGGAAGCTGTTTAATGGGAGTCGTCATATACAGGAAACTACACGTCATACTGCTAAGGAAGAATAAGGAATCTTTGTTGCATGAGTCCTCAATCCCAAAAACTACAGGCTGACTTCCTAAGAGGTAACCACAAATCAGGTTTGTGAAGTAGGAATCTGGGTAATGGTAGTCCTCATATACAGGAAACTGCACTGTCTATTGCTAAGGAAGAAGAAGGAATGTGGTTTACACGTGTCTTCATTCCCCAATAAAACTTCAGTGTGTCTTGCTAAGGGCTAAACAAGAATTAGGTTTTTGAAGCATAATCTTGGAAAATGAAATCCTCATATACAGGCAACAGCACGGACATTTCCTAAGAGAGAAAAAGGAATCTGGGCGACAAGTCTTCTCAATCACCAAAAAACTTCAGGGCATCTTCAAAAGATCTAAACAAGTATCAGGGTTTTGACGCATGTATCTGGGAAAGGGAGAACTCATATAACAGCAACTGCATGTTTGTTGCTAAAAATAATGAGTCTGGGTTATACAAGTCCTCAGTCCTGAAAGTCTCCAGGGCATCTTGCTGATGGCTAA
>NW_006959241.1:0-905 GCF_000164805.1 Carlito syrichta
CAAGTCTTAGGAGACATACAGGCATTCAGAAACAGGAAACTTAAAGGTCTTCAAATAGATTCAACCTCAAAAGACCCTCTCCAAGGTACATTATAGCTAAAGTATCAAAAGTCAAAGAGAGAATTCTAAAAACAACAAAAGAAAAGCATCAAATGCATATAAAAGAATCCCCATCAGACTAAAAGTAGATTCCTCAGCAGAAACTTTACAGGTCAGGAGAGACTGAAATAGAATTTTTAAAATTTGCTAGCCCTGGGGCTCAAGCCTGTAATCCCAGCACTTTGGGAGGTTGAGGTGAGGGGACTGCCTGAGCCCATGTGTTTGAGAACAGCCTGGGCAACTTGACAAGACCTCATCTCTACAATAAATTTAAAAAATTAGCCAGGCATGGTAGTGTGTGCCTGTAGTTCCAAATACTTGAAAGACTGAGGCAGAAGGACTACCTGTGCCCAGCAGGTCAATGCTAGGGTGGCCATGAGCATGCTACTGCACTCCAGCCTGGGCAATGGAGTGAGACTCCAACTAAAAAACATATATATATATATATATATATATATATATATATTGCTAGCCTTGGTGTGGTGGCTTACACCTGTGATCCCAGTACTTTGAGAGACTGAAGAAAAAGGATTGCCTGAGCCTAGGGGTTTAAGATGAGCCTGGTCAACTTGGCAAGACATCCCTATAATAAATAAGATAAATTAACTGGCTGTGGTGGTGCACACCTGGGATTAACACTACATGGAAGACTGAGACCAAAGGATTGCCTGAGTTCAGTAGGTCAAGGCTGCAGTAGTTGTGAGTGTGTCACTGCACTCAAGCCTTGGTGACAGAGTGAGCTTCCAATGGAAAAAAAAGCAAACAAAAAACCAGCCAAGAATACTATTTCCAGCAAAGCTATCCTT
>NW_006959242.1:0-822 GCF_000164805.1 Carlito syrichta
TAAAGGTCAATAGAGCAGACTCTGTCTGAACTCTGAACAGAGACTAAGAATTTCAGCTTGGCTTTGGTGGCCTGGCTTCTGCCTTGCTGAGATGGGATACCAAATATCATTTGCCATCACATGTCCTTTCCCCATCATATTTATTGTATCTGTAATTTAATTCATTCTCTTCATTCTAGATGTGATTCTTCTCCTTGACTCCTTGTCTTAGCCAATGGCAGCCCCTTACATAAAGACACTCAACTTAGATAACTATCATCCTACACTTAATCATTCTCTTTCTCTAATGCATGTGACCAATGATCAATTGTTACTTATTTTTTATTTTTCTAAAACTCACTTAATTATTTTAATTCTATAACTACTGTTCTAATTTAGGCAATTGTCACTATGCTAATCTAGGAGTTTTTTCTTTTTTTATTCTGTATTATTTCTTAAATTACCAAATAGTTGAATTGACTTTTGCTTCTCTAAGGCATATAGTATTAAGCATTTATCACAAGTATAGATTTATGTAAACATTCCCAATCAGGACTTATTCCTCATTGCAATAAAAATAGAATCACATGGTGTGCAAAGTATAATACTTGCTTCTTTCACTCAACAAAATACTTTTGAGATTTATCTAATTTTTCTTGTATCAATCTTTTGTCCTTTGTTTTTTTCTTGGTAACATTCACAGACTCTATATTCATTTATCTTTTGAAATAAATTGGCATTCTGCTGAAGTCCTTTCCATTAGAGAGTGTAGAATTTGTTATGGAGAAGGTGCTAGTTATCCCACACATTGTTCACTCTTCTTGGTTTTTCATAGAACTTGGT
>NW_006959243.1:0-5437 GCF_000164805.1 Carlito syrichta
CACAAGAGGTTAGATAGAGGCTGCTACATTTAGAAACAGTGTTCATGGCCAGATGTGGGCTCCAGAAGAAAACAGTATTTATCAATTCCTACACTGCTTTTGGTTTACCAGGTGAGCTGCAGGAGCCAAATTGCTACCACGATACTTTCAATGCTCTTAGCCTTCAACCTTTGGGGCAGGGATAGGGAGTTATGCCAAGAACCTTCTGTAGTCTTAATTTCTTGGTTGCATGTACTAAATTGTTCAATTTTCAACTTTTACAGTTAAGTAAGAAATGAGAAATGTCAAATTTTCACCTTGGCCAAGGTTTTCTTGTTGTTTCTGGTCCCTAGAAAGTTGTAAGCGCTGATTCTTGTCCTCCCAAATATGGAAGTTTATAGAATTTCTTAAACACACACTAAGCCTATTGCCAAATACTATACTTAAATTCATGTCTTCAATGTAAGAGTTCCATTTACCTCTGGTTTGTAATTGCGCTGAGTAAGTGTTAAATCAATAATCAGTCCAAGTTCATAATTTTGTTCTTGGATTTTGTTCCAAAGATCCAAAGGGGAGATAATTCTTCTGGGGTAAGCTTTTTTTCAAAATTCTGTCAGAAAGAATGAAAAAAAAGTAAATGTGTGCTTAAAATCCTTTTCATATTATGCATTTATTCCAATCCTGAGACCCTGAAACACAAGGATATTCAAAGGAAAGATTCCACTCATCCAGAATATTGGAGGATTATAATCCTTTCTTCCAGAGTGATCAGAAAAAAAAAATTTTTAAATAAGCTTATTTCAATATATTTACTTGTGTTTATTTGTTTAATGTTGGTATCCCAAACAGACCATAAAGTTCCCAAAGGCAGGGATCACATTCATTTTGTTCATCACTATATCTGCAGCTCCAAGTGCAGTGCCTATCATCAGTGCTTATAAACAGTTCTTAAATGTCTACAGCTATGAAGGATGGATTTTGCTGCAAAATATTCTTTTATGTATTTGACTTGTCTCTGGACTTTGTACTCTGTTCCATTTATCTAGCTGGCTATTCAAGTGCCCGCAACACACTTTTCAAAAAAATAGACTCTACTTTGTAGAACAGTTTTAGGTCACAGAAAAACTTAACTAAAAGAACAGAAAGTTCCCACATTTGTTTTCCTGTCCCCACCCAACAGCCTCCCCCACCAGCAACACTCCATACCAACAAGGTCCAATTTACAATTGATGAACTAACTTTGACACATTATTATCACCCAAAGTCCATAGTTTACATTATGCATGGTTCATTCTTTGTGTTGTATGTTTTATGTACATTTTATGGTAGGAATATTTTACCCTCCAAACAATCAAGAGAAAGAGCCAAGTTTAAGTATTCAATCTTTCTTTTCTGAGCCTCTTCCATCACCTATAAAATTACATATTAATTGTAATCATCTAGCCTCTGAGCTTTGCCAAGAATAAGCACTCAATAGAAGATTTATACTACTGCTACTCATCAGCACAAGAACGGGATAAAGATGAACTAAGTTAACATATGTGAAAACACTTCTGTGGGTTTTCATTAATATATAAAGACATTTATCTACCCTCATATTATCTTACAGAATAGCTTCACTGCCCTAAAAAGCCCTCCAACACCACACTTATAATATGACTTAGTATCTGGTACAGCTAGACATTATTCTTCCATTTCAGGGTTTTCCCGGTTACTTCCTTGTTTCTTTCTCTATGAATTTTATAATCAATCTTAATCAGAAAATTCCTACTGAATGATGTTAAATGCATAAATTAAATAAGAAAGAATTAACAGATTTATGGTGTTGAGTTTTTCATACAACATTGTAAAGTTTTACAAGTAAATTGACCTTTTACCCTTGGGTTTCCTCTCAGAGGGGACATCACAACACTAGCTAACCACTTGGAGGTCCCCTCTCAGGGAACATAAAGAAACTGCTGGAGATTATACAGGAGATTATATAGAACATACTTATGCCAGCTAATATCTTTAAAAAATGTATGTCTCCTTGAAGATTCGGATCAAATCACACAAAAAAGCAAATAAACACATGGAATACAGACTGAGATATAATTGATCAGGTGAGAAATCGTTTTCAGGAAACATGAGTGCGTCCTTCCACATTTTCTTCAAACAACAGACTGGACAATAAGTTACAGATTATTAATGTGGGAGGAAGGAAACAAGACTGTACTGACTGCTCAAATATAAAAATACCAGGTGGAAGATGTCAAACAATTTATTAGTACGCACCTGTATCAATGAGTCTGCAATGCATGTCGGTAACTGTTTCTCTTATTACCACAGGTTAGAAAAATATAAGACGAAATACTGATTTTTGGGTCACAAATAAGTTCTCAATCTTCAAAATTCCATTAGGAGCCAAATATCATTACCATAAAATAATTGGTTCCAACACTGTACTCTTTAATATAGTTCATCATTCTTTAGTATTTCCTCAAAAAGTATGGTTGAGTTGCAGGTAGCCGATTTGCGAGATGGCTCCAAAAGCAAAGGGTTAATTATAACAAGGCATACAATCTTCCAGTCAGTTCTGCAAAGATTTGGTGCTGATGAATCAATTATCATCTTCATCTAGCTGAACAGTAGCGTGAGATAACTAATTGAAACCATCAACCTTCCCTTCTAGGAAGCTTTCTTTCACGAACTCTTTCTGGAGTCATATCCCCCTCCTTTGAATTCCTAGACATTTTTTGCCATATAATTTATTTGACACAATTTCATACTCTAGTGTGCTATAAACACGACTTCCAGATATTCAAGTTGCTTTTCTGCTTGTTATTTACATAAAAGACTGGAAACGAATACCAGTTCGTTTCCACCACCACATGACATCTCACCACCACATGACATTCAACTCCCTAACACTATTGTGTATATAGGAACCTCAGTGGGAGCAATTAAACATCTTCAAAATCCTCTGTGGTACTTCAAATAACCCCAACACTGAATAAAATAACTTGAGTATGCAAGTAATTATTTCTCCATATCCTCTATGGCAGTCATTTGTTAACATTTACATATGAAAATAATTTATTACAAATTACTTTTTAGTTTTTTGTTTGTTTGTTTGAAATTTGTACAGTTTTTTTACTTTTTAGTTTTTATATCATAGTTAGGATTTTATTTGATTTGTTTTCTTTAGAATCACGCATGGAAGTCAGTCATATGTACATGTGAATTTCATGTCAGGGCAGTAAAGAAAGCATTACAAAATATTTGTCATAAAAAGGGAAAATGGATTATGATAGGCTTGAGAACCAGTGTTCTACATGTGAATCCAGATTTCTGAAAGAATACTGAATTCCCTTGTGCTTACCTTTTGCAAAGGAACTTTGAAAGCCACAAAATGAGTCACAGGCATCTGCTGTCCAAGAGGGAAGAAGCCTTTCCACATATTGGAAAAAATTTTTTGCTAAAAATTATATGTTATCCTTGTCTCCCTGCATAGAATAAGACTCCTTAAAATGGAAATCACAGCCACACAATATGTCCCCTCCGCTCTTTGCACTGTGCCACTCCACTTATTCAACCTCACCCAGTAACAACCTATACTTTTCTCCTTCCTGTTTCCTCATCTTGAAAACTTATATAAGGCAAGAAAATTGTGCAAAGTTCTCCATAAATAAGGTGCATGCAAAACCAGAGATGGCCTGGACTTATATATTCCTGATAAAAATCCAGCCAAGTACCAAATACTATATTGCCATTAACACACACACACATCCACTGATATAATTTGAATTCAATTATTTTACCTCACAGTTTTAGACCTCATGCAACTGATGACATCAAATTCAAACCCTAAGAAAATAGAGGTTCATATTTAAGACAAAGCCTGACAGAAAAGGGATTGTGGTCCAGGCTTGGTGGCTCAGCCTGTAATCCCACCACTTTGGAAAGCCAAGGTGCATGGATTGCCTGTGCCCGTGGGTTCAAGATCAGTCAGGACAATTTGGCAATACCTTGTCTCTACATTAAATACAAAATTAGCCGGCCATGGTAGTGCACACCTGTGGTTCCAGCTACTTGGAAGGCTGAGTGGAAGGATGCTGGGGTGGCTGTGAGTGTGTCACGGCATTCCAGCCTGGGCAACAGAGTGAGATTCCAACTGGAAAAAAAGAGAGAGAAAAAAGAAAAGGGACTGAGAACTTCACTTAATAATGCAGGAGTCACAGTGAAAAGTACGATGAGTCTGAATTAACAAGGATTGATTCCGTATATCGAAGCATAGAGAGTGAAGACAAGAATGTTGAGATATAGGGCTGAAGAAGCAGAGAATCCCAGACCATGGAGCACCTTATGGTAAATGTCATGATTATGAGTTTGCTTCTGAGTATGCTTATAGACAATTTCCAATTACTATTTAATTTCCATTTTTTAAAATGGCCTATTTAAAATATTTCTTGTTATGAAGAATGGACTGTAAGAAAACAAAGAGTAGGTATGCAGACACTATTATGACCCAACCGCAATAGGTCAAATAAGACTTGTATTTGGGTGCTGATGCACAGATGACAGACTCGCAAGACATCCAGGAGAAAAAATAAACGAGGTACGGAGATGGGGAGTGAGGAAGGTCTCAAGGAGTAAAATTCATATGAGTGAAGTCTCAAAATTGAACACTTCATCGTACATAGAAGAACTCTCAAATAAGGCCTGTTAGGAAGCAACACAGAATCTGTGATCTCTGGAAACAACCCAACCAACTTTGCAAGTAAGATCTCAGGGCGGTATTAGTGGGTTCCTTCACTCGATCTATTCCTCACGACTTCTGTGCAACATAAGAAACTGGGAACGGGGGAATTCATTGTGTTAAGCAGGCGTGTCCCTAACACTAACTGTCCTGCCCAAATTTTACCTGAGAGCAATGGCCAGAACCGCGCTTTAAAAAGAATGAGGCGCAATCACAAAATGTCGCAGACATTGGCCCTTTCCGCTACTGTGGGTGGCACAGTGAAGGTCAGTGCCTCTGAGCAAGGAGCAGCTGGCATCAGTCAGAGGCACAGACCACAAGATACAAACCCAGGCCCAGAAGCCACGAGCTAGGAGGGCCATGCCCAGGCGGCAAGACAGATGACCTTTCCAGGACACGGTTTTCGACCTTTTCTTGGCTCAAGGGCGCCCAGAAAGTCGCGAACCCGGCCCCGGCCACTGTGAACATAATGCCATTGGCTCATGAGGGCTCCAAGATGCTGCCCACCCAATGCCAAGTTGGCCAACAGCGCCAGTCCAGTGCCGGAAGAGCCAGAATAAGATCCCGGCGAGGGGCTGACCTCGGTGGCTCAGCCTGTAATCCCAGCACTTTGGGAGGCTGAGGGAGTGGACTGCCTGAGCCCGCGGGTTTGAGACCAGCCCGGGCAACTTGGCGAAACCTCCTCTCTACAATACGCCAAAATTAGCCAGGCCTGGCTGC
>NW_006959244.1:0-711 GCF_000164805.1 Carlito syrichta
CTGATACTACTTGCCTTAGTGCCATTTGATCCTACTTGCGTTATTAGTGCCGTCTGATCCTACTTGCCTTATTAGTGCCGTGTGATACTACTTGCTTTATTTGTACCGTCTGATACTACTTGCCTTATTAGTTCCGTTTGATCATGCTTTCCTTTTTAGTGCCTTCTAATACTACTTGCCTTGTTAGTGCCGACTGATAGTACTTGCCTTATTAGTACCATCTGATACTACTTGCCTTATTTGTGCGGTCTGATACTGCATGCCTTATTGTTGCTGTCTGGTACTACTTGCCTTATTAGTGCCGTCTGATACTACTTGCCTTCTTAGTGCCATCTGATACTCCTTGCCTTCTTAGTGACGTCTGATACTACTTGCCTTCTTAGTGTCGTCTGATACTACTTGCCTTCTTAGATTCTTCTGATACTACTTGCCTTCTTAGTGTCTTCTGATACTACTTGCCTTCTTAGTGTTGCCTGATTCTACTTGCCTCCTTAGTTTCGACTGATACTACTTGCCTTGATAGTGTCGTCTGATACAACTTGCTTTTTTAGTGTCATCTGATGCTACTTGCCTTCTTAGTGTCATCTGACACTACTTGCCTTTTTAGTGTGGTCTGATACTACTTGCCTTTAATTGCCGTCTGATACTACTTGCCATCTTAGTGTCGTCTAATACTACTTGCCTTCTTACGTCGTCTGATACTACTTGCCT
>NW_006959245.1:0-693 GCF_000164805.1 Carlito syrichta
TTGAGTGAATGAATGAATGAATGGAGGAAATGGTGAAATTTCTTTTTTTTTTGAGTAGGAGAAATGATGGAATTAGAAAAACTGTCATTTGGCAATTGTCATCATAATAATTGTTCCAAGCAAGAAACTTAAACTAATACTAAAACCAGTAAATAAATGCTTGATAAACAGGATATTTACACAGTCTCAAAGCCCTCAGAAAACTTAGTGATTACAAAGGAAAAAGAAGTCACTTTACAGTGGAGGAAACTGGCTGGCCACCCTAACCGAGTGCTTTAAGCTGTCTCATTTTTTTCAACGAAGTGATGGCCCTACACCCTGCCGCCCGATGCAAGGAACACACTGCACCTTGGAAAGACATAGTATCCTTCTAACGCTATCCTGTCTAAAATGTGGAACCTGGATATAATTACAAGAAATCACTGGGCAACCCCGGTTTTGGGCAACCTACAAAATAACTGGCCTGTATTCTTCTAAGATGTCAAGGACATTGGAGACAAAGCAGGACTAAGGAATTGTCCTAGGTTGGGGGAGACAGAGGAGATAGGACAGTTTTAAATGCAACATGGGACCCTTTGTTGAATCCAGGACCACAATTTTTAAAATATTCTTATAAATACATTAGTGAGATAATGAGCAAAATAGTTTATAGATTCAATCATAGCATTAACCCTTGTGAATTTCCTTTTAAAA
>NW_006959246.1:0-830 GCF_000164805.1 Carlito syrichta
TCATTTGTTTCAGGAAATCTTTTTGATTTCTGCTTTGATTTCAGTGTTGACCATTCGTTGTTCAGCATCATGCTGTTTAGTGTCCATGTCTTTGTGGGCTTTGGGGAAATGTTGTTAGTTTTGATATTTATTTTTATTCCACTGTGGTCTGAGAATGTGCATGGCAAGATTTCAACCTTATGAAATTTGTTTATGCTTGATTTATGACCAAGGATGTGATCAATCTTGGAGTATGTTCCATGTGATAGATGGATAGGCGAGTAGAATGTATATTTTGTGGTTGTTGAGTGGAATAATCTGTAGGTATCTATTAAGTCCATTCGAACAAGTGTCAAGTTTAGGTTCTGGATCTCCTTACTGAGTTTTTGACTCAATGATCTATCTAGGGCTGTTAGTGGGGTATTGAATTTCCCTGCTAAAATAGCATTAGAGTCAATTTTTTTTTTTTTTTTTTTTAGTTTACTTAGTAGATTCTTTATAAATGCTGGTGCTCCTGTGTTGGTTGCATATATGTTTAGGATGGATTTTCTTGAGGATGGATTGAAATTTTTATTTTTATGTAGTGTCCTTTTGAATCTTTAAAATTTTTGATAGCTTAAGGCTGTTTTGTCTGATATTAAGATCACAGCTCCTGTCTTCTTTTGTGATCCATTTGCCTGGAAACTCATTTTCCATCCTTTAACTTTGAGTCTGTGTGCATCCTTTGTAGTGAGATGAGTCTCTTGGATGCAGAAAATAATTGGGTCAAGGTTTCTTATCCAGTCTGCCATTCTGTGTCTTCTCAGTGGTGCTTTCAGTCCATTAACATTCAGGCTGATTACTGAAATGTG
>NW_006959247.1:0-3587 GCF_000164805.1 Carlito syrichta
TCACAAATGCCACATTCAATAGGGCCCTTGTTCACAGTATGAGATGTCAGTTCACTTCCAGGTTTAGAAGCAAAGTCATTTGTTTGTCTGCCTCCTGGGAGCTGTAAGAGGATGACTTGGAGACACATAAATTTAGAGGAGAGTGTTCTGCTTGTCTAAAAGTTGTTTTGAGTTTCTCTTCTCATTCCAGCACACTAATATTAAGGCTCAGAAAGCAATATTGCAAAATAAGGTGCTTTGTACATGCTGAACTTTAAAAGGAGCCTTAAAGTTTCTCTAACACACCTCCCCCATCACGAGTCTCTCCAAAAAATAGGATAAAATTTGTCTCTTAAGTTCCTTTATCTGCCTAAAGTCTGTAACTACCAAAGAAGAAAAATTAACTCCCTTCTCTGAGTTTTCATGAATTAAACTTATGTATCACAGAGGAAAAATAGACTAAAGTTGGTCAACAAATCTAGACAGTCTTTTGTGACAGAGCAGACTTTTGTCTACTCTGTAGGCCCAGCAGGCCATTGTATGCTTGTCAAGCCCTTTGGATTTTCCCTATCAATCATTTCTTGCCCCTAAACAGAATTCCTTTCCTCCCGTTCCCATAAACTGTTTTGCAGAATCCAAGCCCACATTCTTCCTTTGACTTCCAGATAGTTTATAAGCTTCTGCACCCCTTTGAGGAGTTGGGTCTTCATTCTGAAGGCTCCCATGTATACACATTAAATACATTGTTTGCCTTTTCTCCAATTAATCTGTCTGTTGTGAGCTGAGTTTTCAGTGAAATTTTTGAGGGCATAGGGAAAGTCCCCTTTACCCTTATATCAGCTTCTCAGCAGAGGTATCATAACAGTTCAAGTTTCAGAACAGAGTATATAGCTGTGAGATTAAAACTAGCTCTGTGTTTAGCCATGGCTGAGATGAGATTCCTTGCACAAGCGGACAATTATTGTAATTTTCTTATTATAAAAATAATACATATTTCCTGTAAAAAAAAAAAAAAACACTTTGTCATTACTCTTGATTTTTCTATATTTCTGGTTACTGGCTTCTGCTTATTCAGGGGTTTTCTAGAGAAGGTCTAGGTCAAGATGATTTATGGATATTTTTCACTGCCATATTGAGTTTGTATGTATTGTTAAGGTTTCCTTAAATTTTGGTAGCCAAGAGAATCAAAGGTATTTTTTGAGAGGATCCTTTAGGGGAAAATATCTAGAACAAGGGACAGAGGGTTATATTCCACCATAAGAAAATAGAGCTAGCATTCCTTTAGAATTTCCTTTAAAATTGATCCATGAAACCTTCCTGAATTCCCTGTGGAGAGAAGACATGGCAATTTTCTTGGATGAATTCATATATTTTGAAGTTTTTATTACATTTTAAATTTGAATGATGCAGGGTACAATTCAGGGTTAGGTATAAATTATGCATCATGCTCATACCCTTTGTTGATAAGGTGTGCCCCTCCTCCCCTAGCAGTTTCTCACTACCGCCAATCCCTTTCTTATAATATTATGATGATTGCTCAAGGTCTGCTTATGAGTGAGAACATGTGGTACTCAGTTCTTTGTTTTGCTGATAGATCACTCAGTATTATATACTCTAAATCCATCCAAGTTGATGTGAAGTTCATAATTTTGTCCTTTTTTATGGCTGTGTAATATTTTGAGTTTTATGAACTAATGATGATGAAGACTGTTTAGGGTTGTTTGAACAAATTCCTCTTAACTAAGACACATAAATAATGATGTCATTTGAGAAATGATAGCTCAGAAGTTCAACAAGTAACAGAAAGATTGTTGAAAATATATCAGAATCCAAAAGTATTGAATCACCTGACAGTCATAAGTGTGTATTTTATAGTGTTTTGGGCTTATATATTCAAGGCAAACACATTGTTTAAATTACTTAATTTACCCCTCACAATAACCCCATTGAGTGGAATAGTCTTGGTCTCATTCTACAGATGAGTAAATGGAAGCATCAAGAAATTTAATAACTCTCTCCAAGTCTCTGAACAAGTGAGTAACAGATCCAGACCTTAAATTCAGCTAACAACCTTGATTTTAACTATTTTTCCAATATTTGGTTGTGTCATATGCAGTCTGGAATATGATTTTGCTTTCATAGTATGATTTTGCTGTTGAACCATATTTTAATATGGAAACAAAGTTACATTCTTCAGAGATCCAGATTGTTTTAAATGTAGATATTCTCATAATTCAGCCTCAAGAGGGAAGGTCCTTATTGAAAAGCTTTGGTTTTTGCACAGAAAAGATAGAGTTCCTTACTTTCCAGGTATCTCGCTAATAATGATGAGTACTAGAAAGGATAGCCATGAATGTGCTTGCTAAAGATATCCTGTAAGATATCCTTTAAGCCAGAGGCACAGCCTTAAGGGAAAGAAGTGGTGAGTATTCACATCAAGATTTCAGTTCACTACAAAATTAAAATAAAACAAAAAAAGAAGTCCCCTGAATTGTACGCTGTCATCACATGCTAAAAAGAACATAGGGATTCATTTCTGTTGGGTTAAATAGCTAGTAAAAACTAAGAATCAACATATCTATATATAATCTCAATATTCTTATGTATTTTTTTAAATAAATGGAAACTCCATGGATTTTTGATATTGTTAAAAGAAGATGGCAAAGAAAAAGTTTCATCATGATCACATAAATTGTAAGCCTGGCAAAAATGGTGCCTAAGAAATAGTAATTAAATGATATCTGACAACTGGAATATTAAGTTGTATGTCTAATGGGAATGATGTTTAAATTAGTGGCTTTTTGTTATTATTTTTGAGATGATAACTTTGAGGGCATGATGCATATAATCTAATCATTTCCAGGTACAGGTCACCAGGAAATGGGCCATCTGATAAACCATATTCTGTCTTCAAAAATGTCCCCTCACATCTGATAAATGTCTACTTGGGCTAAAAATTTAAAAGGGATAAATTACTAGGAAGAAAGCTGGTGGCTCTTGATTCCTAAAGGTCAGGTTGTGGTGAGGAGAAGCAAAACTTTTTAGCTCCATGTCTGAGTTGTAAAAATGATTGGCTTCCAATATTTTTTACAAGTTTATCTTTAAATTAATGGAACTAACTGACTTAAGTGCCAGAAAACCTCAACTTCCACCTAAAAATCTCAACTCTGTTTCCATTTCTGCCTTTATCTTATTCTGTGATTTTGGAAAAATGAACAAGCCTCTGTGACTATTGCTTTCATTAAAACAGGGAAAACATTTTTACCATTCTCATTATTGTTATCAGGAGCAAATAAAATAGTATGCATACAATAACAAAATACACAAATACACACGGGGATAGAGAACATGTTGGCAATGTTCTTTGTGTGTATTTGTGTATAGGCTGTGGTCATGGACTGGAACTAGGTTATTGCATTTATGGGTAAAGGATTGTAGTTGTACAAAGATCTGGTCTTGGTGTTCCAGGTAAATGAAAATGTCCAGTGAGTTGGGGGTTGGGTGGGTACCATTAAAGGAGAACATCTTAAGGTGGACCCTGATTATGCCTTCAATGCCACCTACCAGTATCCTCCACTCCCCATTAGAATGGCCAGGGAAGGATAAGG
>NW_006959248.1:0-821 GCF_000164805.1 Carlito syrichta
TCTCCACAAGTGTCCCCAAATCGAGGCAGTTGTGGTGGCCCCCGGAGTCCCAGCTGCTCAGGGGCCAATGTAGGAGGACCACCTGAGTCCCACAGGTCGAGGTTCCGGGAGATATGCTTATGCTGCCGTGCCCCAGCCTGGCTGATGGAGACTCTGGCAACAAATAAGACACCTACCACGTGCATCAGAATGGGCGTCCATGGCTCCCTAGGGCGGGGGACAATGGAGTGATTGGGACAGGAAGGGGCTGTTCCCCACCCAAAGGTGGCAGACAGAACGACTGGAACCTGGACTGGCTGTAGCTTTGCCGGACTGCCTTAATCACTATTTTTCTGACAGCCGCCCTAGATGGGGCCATCTGTTTCGTGAGCTCCCACACATCTTTGCTGTGGGGTACGAGTGTAGAGGGTGGAAACAGACCTTCTGGAGCACATGGCTGGAGGCACAGGATGGACATGCCCCATGGCCAACTTTGAAACCTCCCATGAATGACTGCCTGGAAAGCGCCTTTTCCTCTCCCATCCCAGAGGGTGACTCCTTATGCTGGATGGCAAGGTTGCTGCTGGTGGTGGTGGTGGTGATTACTCTTATTTGGAGTCTGAATCCCACTCTGTCACCCATGCCAGAGTTCAGGGTCACACTCACGGTCACCGCGGAATCCACTAGTGGGCTCAGGTGATCCTTCCGCCTTGGACCACTGAGTGATTGGAACCACAGCCCTGAGCCATCAGGACCGGCTAATATTTGGATTTATTTTTGATGGCCGACATGATGTCTTGCCCCATGTCCTGAGCTGATGTAAAACCACAGACTCAGGCTGT
>NW_006959249.1:0-711 GCF_000164805.1 Carlito syrichta
CCCTTATATCAGCTTCTCAGCAGAGGTATCATAACAGTTCAAGTTTCAGAACAGAGTATATAGCTGTGAGATTAAAACTAGCTCTGTGTTTAGCCATGGCTGAGATGAGATTCCTTGCACAAGCGGACAATTATTGTAATTTTCTTATTATAAAAATAATACATATTTCCTGTAAAAAAAAAAAACACTTTGTCATTACTCTTGATTTTTCTATATTTCTGGTTACTGGCTTCTGCTTATTCTGGGGGTTTTCTAGAGAAGGTCTAGGTCAAGATGATTTATGGATATTTTTCACTGCCATATTGAGTTTGTATGTATTGTTAAGGTTTCCTTAAATTTTGGTAGCCAAGAGAATCAAAGGTATTTTTTGAGAGGATCCTTTAGGGAAAATTATCTAGAACAAGGGACAGAGGGTTATATTCCACCGTAAGAAAATAGAGCTAGCATTCCTTTAGAACTTCCTTTAAAATTGATCCATGAAACCTTCCTGAATTCCCTGTGGAGAGAAGACATGGCAATTTTCTTGGATGAATTCATATATTTTGAAGTTTTTATTACATTTTAAATTTGAATGATGCAGGGTACAATTCAGGGTTAGGTATAAATTATGCATCATGCTCATACCCTTTGTTGATAAGTGTGCCCCTTCTCCCCTAGCAGTTTCTCACTACCGCCATCCCTTTCTTATAATATTATGATGATTGCTCAAGG
>NW_006959250.1:0-752 GCF_000164805.1 Carlito syrichta
TCAGAACCATCAGATAAGGATCATTTTGTAAGGTTCAACCTACTAATGGAATCGGAAGGCAGGTAAGATATAGGTCCAATGAGAGAAGCCCCTTTATTTGAACTTCTAATGATATGCACAATTTTTTGCAGGGTTCTGTTAATGTTTCCCCCAAGTATGCTCTGTGGAACATGAGTATCTCAAATATTTATGGGTGTTGTGAGTGGGGCACAAGTTGACATTATCTAAATCATCTTGGAATTGCTGCACTAAAGAATGTGAAAAAAGACTAATCAGAGAAGTGGATATCCCAATATTCACAGAAACTTTCTAGAAATGGATAGATTTTAAGCTGGTTCCCAAAACTAATTGACTGAAGGAAGAAATTGCACATGAGTCTTCTCATAAACCAGCACTCTAAGGGCATATGTTTGGAAATATTGACATCTATCTTGCTGGAAAGATAAATTTTGCTCAGTTGTGTTTGACAGAAAAGGGCATCAGTAAGGAGACATAACGTGGCACACAAATATTTATTTCAATAACTGCATGGACTGTCAAAAACACCTAATGACTGGTGGACTGTTTTCTTTAGGCCAACAAAGCTTTTGATGCCTTTGAAAATCTGTCAGATGGTTGGTGATCAAGGCTGTTATAGAGAGGTACATAATATGACTTTTATCTTCTTTAGTTTTGAATAGGGATTATAAATTTACTTTCATTTAATTAGACAAACTTCCCTTTTATTTTATAGATGCCTTGTTTTTGTAAAA
>NW_006959251.1:0-1846 GCF_000164805.1 Carlito syrichta
CGGAATACCATAACTAAAGATAAAAACAAGAGATCTGTCACAAATGAGGAAAAACCAAAGGAAGATCTCAGGTAATTTCAAGTGTTCCAAAGACAAAACTCTTGAAAAATCAGACCTTGGTGCCCAAACAATGGAAGCCATCAATGACTTTCACAGCTATCAATGACTGGCCCCAGAATGCAACAGAAATTAGGGAATGGATGGAAAGAGTGAATAAGACTCAAGAAAGATAAGAGGCAACACTGAAATGTTGCAACAGATATTTTGGCAATAAAAAATCTCATCCAGGAAATAAATAACAAAATGAGAAACATGGAAAGCAGAATCAATCTAGCTGAAGAAAGAACCTCAGAATGTGAAGATCAGAACAGGGAATTAACCAGATCTGTAAAAAACATAGAAAGAAGACCCAGAAAGAAAGATCAAAGCCTACAAGAGATTTGCAGTTATATCAAGAGAATGAACCAACACCTGGTTAGTATCCCAGAAGAAGAAAAGGAAATGGAGAACAACTTGGAGCAAGTATTCCAGGAGATAATCCAAGAAAACTTTCCCCATCTCACCAGAGATGTGACCAGCAAAGTAAAAGAGATACAGAGAACCCCCACATGACATCAGATGAAAAGTCAAACTCCTGGACACATAGTAATTCACCTATACAAAAGTAGACACAAAAGAAAATCCTAAAGACAGCAAGAGAGAAAAGTCAGACTACCTACCAGGGGAAACCAATCAGATAGCAGAAGACCTATTGGCAGAAACACTACAACAAGAAGATACTGGAATCCAATATTTAAAATCCTCAAAGATAAACAATTTGAAACAAGAATTTTCTACCCAGTCAAGCTCAGCTTTATCAGTGATGGAGAATTAAAATCCTTCCCAGATGTCCAATCCCTAGATTTGCAGCTTCTTGACCAGCTCTATAGGAGACACTTAAAAAGGTATTAAGCACAGAAGAAAGAAAAAAAAAAAAGAATGATCACATACTTCCAAAGAGAACAGCAGAGACAGAATCAACAGAAAATATAGCACAACAAGAAACTTGAAAACACACACACACACACACACACACACACACACACACACACACACACATCAACCCCAAAGCCAAAGAAAGCAAGCAAAGAAAAAACTTTATTAGAACCTCATGATAGCAATAAACAATCACATTTCAGTAATCAGCCTGAATGTTAATGGACTGAAAGCACCACTGAGAAGACACAGAATGGCAGACTGGATAAGAAACCTTGACCCAATTATTTTCTGCATCCAAGAGACTCATCTCACTACAAAGGATGCACACAGACTCAAAGTTAAAGGATGGAAAATGAGTTTCCAGGCAAACGGATCACAAAAGAAGACAGGAGCTGTGATCTTAATATCAGACAAAACAGCCTTAAGCTATCAAAAATTTTAAAGATTCAAAAGGACACTACATAAAAATAAAAATTTCAATCCATCCTAAAGAAAATCCATCCTAAACATATATGCAACCAACACAGGAGCACCAGCATTTATAAAGAATCTACTAAGTAAACTAAAAAAAAAAAAAAAATTGACTCTAATGCTATTATAGCAGGGAAATTCAATACCCCACTAACAGCCCTAGATAGATCATTGAGTCAAAAACTCAGTAAGGAGATCCAGAACCCTAAACTTGACACTTGTTCGAATGGACTTAATAGATACCTACATATTATTCCACTCAACAACCACAAAATATACATTCTACTCGCCTATCCATCTATCACATGGAACATACTCCAAGATTGATCACATCCTTGGTCATAAATCAAGCATAAACAAATTTCATAAGGGTTGAAATCTTGCCATGCACATTCTC
>NW_006959251.1:2960-4049 GCF_000164805.1 Carlito syrichta
CATATAATACAATTAATGCCAAAATCTTATGTGAGTAAACACTGAATATCAGGTCAGTGGGCTTCAAAGTGAAATTCCTACATAAGTACAACTGAAATAGACTTATTCTGCAGCTTCTATCCACTCACATCCATGGCCCTTAAAACCACCTTTCTAAGCAAAAATCATGCCAAAGAAGTAATAGAGGTATTTCTATTTGGCAGTCCTGTCCCCTGGTGCTATTGTTAAGGCCAGTGATTGACAGTCTATGGAGACTCCATCAATGGATAAACAACATGTAATGATTTTTTAAAATTTCAACTGAAGTACACATAATTTCCAATCAGCTATAGATACTTAAATATTAAATTCATTTGAATTAAACCTGTAAAAATACATTCTTTAAAACAGTCAAGATACTTGTAGGTAAGGAAGGCTATTTGAAAAAAAATAAAGCACAGAAAGGGTAGTCATGTAGAGAGAAGCAGAAATGGGAAACCAAAGATTGGGATGGGGCAGAGAGAATGACAGAGGTAGAAAGAAAAAAATTGCATCATTGCTTAGGTAAGTGATGACTTCATACTTCCAACTTCTACTCACATTGTCCTAAGTCTGCTTTTCATCATAAGAGCCTCCAAGTATTTCCACTAAATCCGATGCAGCTTTGGGGAATGCTGGTTCGTACAAACAAAGGAACTCTGTACGTAAACCAAAACTGATAGCAGGAAACAGGTTTATATGCAAAAGACTGACATCAAAGTGGAGACCTGACTGTGGCAGTATCATGGGCTAGAGGTAGTGCATAGTCTAGAATGAATGTGAGCTTACTCTGAGATAAAAACAGACTGGAAGCTAAGGGGAGAGCCTCTAATAAGATGTGACAACAAAGGCATTTAACCGGAAAAGATTTGGAAACCCATTCACTGAGGTGATGAGAGGCCCTGAGGGACTTGGTGACAATATCAATATGTTAGCATCAATAGCTTTAGTCAAATTACAGAAAGAAAAATATAAACTCAGATTCAAATTATACCTGCAGGAAGGACAAGGTGAAGGTCAATTATATCATTCCTTTAGAAAAGCCCTTCTTTGACTTGTGAAGTCATCTCT
>NW_006959252.1:0-1522 GCF_000164805.1 Carlito syrichta
CAGTGACTCATCCTCATCTGTGATAGGTGCCATATTGACTGGCCATTCACTGTGATTGGTGCTCCAGGGACTAGTGCTCTTCTGTGTTGGGTATCCTACTCATGGGGCCAACTCCAAAAGTGGTGTCCCAATGACTACTCCTCTTCTGTTATGGATGATGTAGTTTCTGGAAATTCTCCATAATGGGTGCGCCAGTGAGTGGCCTTCTCTATAAAGGGTGTCACAGTAATTAGGCATCCTTTATAATTAGATGATCCATATACTGGGTTTCCTTTATAACTCGAGTGACTGGCCTTTCTACAAATTGGGTGCCACAGTGAGTAACCCTCTTCTGTGATGGGTTCCTCACTGACTGATTCTCCTTTGTGATTAGAGTCACAGTGACTGGTACTCTTTCATAATGTGTGCCTCAGAGACTGGACCTTCCCTTTGATTGGTGCCACAATGACTACTCATCTTCTGTGATGTCTGGCACTCTCTAAAATGTGTGCCCCTGTGATTCTCTCTGATAGATCCCCGAATTTTGGGGACTCCTTCACAATAAGAGTCCTAGGGACTGGCCCTAGACTGTGATAGTTGTAAAAATGACTGGCTTTTCTCTATAAAAACTGGAACTCTTCTCTAATGTGTTCCCTAGTGACTGAATCTCTTCTGTAAAAATTGCCCCAGTGACTTATCCCCATCTATCATGGGTACCACACTGATTTTGTGACCTCGGTTATGCCTCTGTTAGTGGACCTCCTCTGTGGTTGGAGGCTAAGTGACTTAGCCTCTCCTAATATGTGCCCCATTGACTGACCCGCATCTGTGTTGCAATACTCAGTTACTGGCCCTCATCAGTCAGGTGTACCCCAGTGACTGGTTCTCCCTGTGATCAGTGCCCCCAGTGACTGGTTCTTGTTTTTGAAGGATGTCCCATTTTTGGCCTCCTTCATAATAGATGTTACATTTACATTTACTGTGTTCCTCTCTGATTGGTGCCCTAGTGACTAAACCTCCTACATAATGGGTGTGTCAATAACAAGACATAATCCATTCTGGATGCCACAGTAATAATGGTGCATACAAACAGATGGGTACCTCAGTTTCTGGTCTTACTTCATTATGGGTCCCTGAGTGACTGACCACACTCTGTAATTGATGTCCCATTTATTGGGTCTCCTACATATTAGGTGTTTCATTGGCCATCTTCATTAATGGTCTCTATTGACTGGCCCTCATCAAAATTGAGTGACACAATGAATAGTTGTCTCTGTCATGTGTACTGCAGTGACTGGTCCTTCTTTGTAAAAGGAGTGCCAATGACTTGCTCTCATCTGTGATAGTAGCCCCATGACTGTTCCTTCTCTAGAATTGGTTCCCCTCTGACTGGCTTCTAAGTTTGGTGCCCCAATCACTAGTCCTCCTCTGTGATGGGTATTCCAGTAACTGGGTATTCTTTATAATTGGTGTCCTAGTGACTGTGCTTTCATTTGTGAATTGTGTCCCAATGACTGACTGTCTTCTGTCATAATTTTGCAAA
>NW_006959252.1:1836-5008 GCF_000164805.1 Carlito syrichta
CCCCACTCTGTAAAGGATGTCCGATGTTTGTACCTCATAAATAATAAATGCTCCATTGACTATGCCGTCCTCCATCACGGTGCCCTAGTGATTGACTCTCCTCCAAAGGGTAGCACAGTAAAGAAACTATCTCTCTGATGTGTACCACAGTGACCAGTCCTTTTCTGCATTAGGTGTTCCAGTGACTTTTTCACCTCTGTGAAGAAAGCCCCAGTAACTATTTCTTCTCTATAATGGGTACCCCACTGACTAACCTTCATCTGTGAGTGGTGACTCGTGACTGGTGGACCTTGGTGATAGGTGTTTCAGTGCCTGGCCCTCCTCGACTGACCATTCTGTGTTGGGTGCCCAGCGAATTACCATCTCTGTGTTTGGTGCCTCAGTAACTAGATCTCCTCTATCCCAGTGACTGGCCCTTCTCTGTGACTGAAGCCCATCCACTGTACTTCTTCTATGATGGGAAACTCAGTGAGGGTTAGTCACTAAGACACTCAAACAAAGAGGGTTAGTCAAATTGGAACTGATAACAGGGGAGAACAGTCACAGGGAATTTATTATGGATGAAGGCTTGTCACAGTGAAAAGCAACACAGGAGAGGGTCAGTCACAGTGAAACCCCTAACTGAGGATGACTAGTCACTGTGATGACCATCACATAAGAGGGGTTGTCACTGGTCAACAGACTTAAAACAGGAACAATTCTTGAGACATCCTTCACAGAGGAGAACTAGTCACTAGGGCATTCATAATGGAAGGGGACTACTCACAGAGGCACCCATTATGTAGGAAACCCAGTTACTGAGACAGCAGTCACAAAGAAAAGACTGTCCTTGGGGCATCTATCACCAAGGAGGATTAGTCACTGGGGCATTTTTAACAGAGGAAGACCCGTTTATGGGGCACTCATCACAGAAAAAGCCAGTAATGGGAGTACTCAGAATTGAAGAGGCCAAGTCATTGGGGTATCTATCACAGAGGAGAGTTAGTCAATAGGATATCTACACGAATAAGAGGCAGTGACTGGTGCACCCATCACAGAGGAAATCCAGTCACTGAGGCACCATTACAAAGGAGAGTTAGATACTGAGGCACCCATCCCAGAGAAGGGTCAGTCACTGAGGAATCATTAGAAATGGTGCCAACCACTAGAGCAGTGAGCACAGAAGAGGGGAACTGTTTGGTACCAATCAAAGAGAGACCAGTAACTGGGACACTCATCAAAGAAGAGGACTAGTCACAAGGGCACTCACCACAGAAGACCCCCTTTACTGAGGGACCTACAACTGAGGTTGTGTACTCACTGAGACATCCAGCACAGAGGAGGTTTCTGGAGGCATAAATCACAGACCCAGTCACTGTTGTACCCATAATGGAGGAAAGTGAGTTCCTGGGGTACCTATTATAGTGAAAGACCAGGCTCCATGGCACCCATTTAAGAGGAGGTCTACTCACTGGTACACCCAACACAGAGAAAGCTAGTCACTGTGGCACCCATAGCAGAGGAATGTCAGCCAGTAGGGCAACCATTATGGCAATAGGTTTGTCACTTGTGTAACAATCAGAAAGTATGACTGTCACTGAGGAACACATAATGGAGAAAGATCATTCACTGAGATACCCATTACAATGGAGGACCTGGTTCTGGGACACCCATCACAGAGGAGGTCTGTCACTAAGGTATCCATAACAGATGATGGTCTGTCACTGGGGAACTGATTACAGACAAAAGTCAGTCACTGGAGCACAAATCACAGAAGAGTATCTGAGAGTGAAGTTCCAAACAAAGAAGGAGTCAGTCATTGAGATCTCTATCATAGCATAAGGCCAGTCACTGGACAGACAAAATAGAAGATGGCCAGTCACTGAGGCACCAATCACAAAGAAGCACCAATCATTGTAGCACCCATTACAGAGGTGCACTAGTTAATGAGATGCCAATTTTGGAGTAGGATCTCTCAGGAAGCTACCAATTATTTACAAAACTCACTCACTGGGCCAGCATTTATTCAAAAACTTGCCACTAGGGCATGCATCACTGAAGGATATCAGTCACTGGGACATTTTTCTCAGAGGGTCAATTTCTGAGGGTTATTCCCTGGCCAACCCAACATAGAAGAGGTCACAACACTGGGGCAACTATTAAAAAGGATCCAGTCACTGGAACACCTAACACAGAAGAAGGCTAGTCACTGTGACACAAATTACGAAGATGCTCAGTTACTGAAACACACATCACAGAAGAGGTCTTACTAACAAGCCCAATTTGGAGGAGGCCCAGTCACCTGCATTCCAATCACAGAGGAGGTCCTTTCAACGGAACACTTCCTAAGAAGGTAACCAAAGCACGGAGAAATCAAGTATGGAAGAGGGCCAGAATCAGGTACATTCATCACAGAAGAGGGCTAATCACTGTGGCAACCATTTTGGAAGAGTCTCAATTACTAAGACACACATCACAAAACAGATTTAATCTCTATAGAACCAATCAGAGAGGATGGCTAGTTACTGGAGCATGAATCACAAAGTAGGCCCAGTCACTGGGGAACCCATTGCAGAGGAAGAATAGTCACAGGAACACGAATCACAGAGGAGAACCAGATATTGGGACACTCAGTACAAGGGAGGGCTTGCCATTAGGGCAACTATTTTGGATGGGGGATAATCACTGGGACACCCATCACAGAGGAAGCACATTCACTGTGGTATGAATCAGAGGAGTAAGTCACTGAGGCATGCATTACAGACGAGGACCAGTCACAGAGGAATGCGTTTCAAAAGTGGCATACATTAAAAGGAGTTTCAGTCACTGGGCCAACCATCATAGAGAAGGACTTGTCATCTGGGCATGCATCACTAGGACATTCAGTCACTGAGGCACCCATCACAGAATAGCCCCAGTCAAAGGGGCATCCATTATAAGGAGAGTGAATCACAGCATCACTGATAACAGAGAAAGACTTGTCACTGGGACACCAAACATAGTGGAGTGTCAGGCTCTGGGGAAACCATCACACAGGAAGTCATTCACTGGAGTACCCATCAGAGTTGAAAGTCAGTTATCGTGGCACCAATTGCAGAGGATTGCAGATCACTGGAGCACAAACCACAGTGAAGGGGAAGTCGGTGAGGCACTAAACACAAAGGAAAGACATTCACAGACGCACCCATCAAAA
>NW_006959253.1:0-4360 GCF_000164805.1 Carlito syrichta
GACTCTACTGAGGTTGACTTTATGACCAGTACATTGTAAATCTCAGTGGATCCAAGCTTGCTGTCACTGGCAAAGTGATGCCAACCAGACCCTGAAAACTGTACCTAGAGTGGGCAGGACCAAGCAGTAGGGCCCAGAGTTTGGGAAAAGTGAATAGAAAAAAATATTTTCTCACTGGGGTAGAGAGGTTGAAGGAAAACATTTCAAGTATAATCTTTCTTTTTTATTTTCTTTTTTAAGATAAGATCTCACTCTGTCCCAGACTGGAGTTACAACTCACCACAGTTTCAACCATCTGATCTTCCACAATAATCTTCCTGTCTTAGCCTTCTGAGTAGCTAGAACCACCGGTGTGCACCACACCTGTCTAATCTTTTTTTATTTTTTGTAGAAACAAGGTCTCACTATGTTGCTCAGGCTGGTCTTGACCTCCCAGGCTCAAGCAATCCTCTTGCCTCAGTCTCCCAAATAATTGAGATTACAATTGAGAGTCACCACAGCTGGCCCAAATATGATCTTACAATTCGAGCCTGATTCATCCAAGCCTTTATAGTGGAAGGTGGGGCAGTGCATAAAGGTCAGATGTTCTAAGTGTTCTTATTACTTGAAGAGCAGGATTTGCAGAGAAAAATTTCTAGGAAATTATTATATTAATGAGGGTGAAAATAATAATTATTGCTGTTGTTATTTTTTGTTCCAGTACTCAATCCATACCAGACACTGTAGTAAATACTTCTACATATAAGACAGCCTTCCATATCCATGTGTTCCACATCCATGGATTCAACCAACTGCAGATAGAACATATGTGGAAAAAAATGGATGGGTGCATCTGTATTGAACACACACAGACTTTTCTTGTCGTTATTCTCTAACAACAGAGTATAACAACAGTCTATATGGCATTTACACATTGTACATTATATTACACATTATAAGTAGCCTAGAGATGACTTAAAGTGCATGGGAGGATTTGGTAAGTCATTGGTCAGAATGCCCCACACACATCACTGAGTCACACTTATCATGACTGTTTCTCAACTCTGTTTTCTCACTGAGTTTTGTGTGTTTGACCATGAATTGCTGAGAGGTGTTAAAAATTTCCATATTGAATAGCAGATCTTCCATTTTTTTTACATGTAGTTCTGTCAACTTTTAATTTATTTTGAGGCTATATTTTAGAAGCATGCAAATTGGGATGTTATACATTGTTATAGCTTTCTTATAAATTGAAACTTTTATCAATATATTAGCACCATTCTGCCTCACTAGCAATGATTTTCCCTTAAAATCTCTTTTGTGTGTATAGTGTGAGTGACTGATGTGTGTGAGACTCTGTTGTGTGTGACTGTTGTAGTGTGACTGATGTATATGAGACTATTGAGTGTGAGACTGTCATACACTGTTACTGATGTGTGTGTGAGACTCTATAGTGTGTTATGAGTGACTTGTATAGTATATGACTGATGTGTGTGACACTGTTGTGTGTGTGACTGTCGTATAGTGTGAGTGACATGTGTGTGTGAGGCTCTGTTGTGTGTGCATGACTTTCATGTAGTATGAGGGACTGATGTGTGTATCAGGCTATTGTGAGTTGTGAGTGTGGCTGTTGTGTAGTGTGAGCGACTGACAAGTACATGAGATCTGTGGTGTGTCGTGAGTGTGACTGCTGTATAGGTGAGTGACTGACGTGTGTGAGAGACTCGGTTGTGTGTGAGTGTGACAGTAGTATAAGTGAGTGACTGACGTGTGTGAGGCTCTTGTGTGAGTGTGGCTGTTGTATAATGAGTGGCTAACACATGCCTGAGACTCTGTTGTGGATGTGTGTGACACTGTTGTCTAGATGAGGACTGCTGCATGTGTGAGACTCTTTTGTGTCTTGTGCATGCTTCATCCTCCCACTGACAAGGCAGAGGGGCAGCTCTATGCCTCATTCACCCTGACAACAGCAACATGGCCCGTGGCTCTCTGGAATCCTGGCTTTAGGTAGAGGCTTCTCCTAGGCTCCCCTCAGGGATTTCTCCCAACCCCCACATCCATGCAGGCACCCAGATCTCCAGCAGAATTAGGATTTCTTTCAGCCATGAATAATGGAGAATTCCAAACCAAAGCGACTTAAGAAAGATTAAGAGAAGCACCCCTCTCAGGAACAGGCAGTCAGGCTGGTCTGGTGTTCCCCAAAGGAGGAATCCAGGTTTCTTCTTTATTCTCTCTGCATGGCTTCTATTCCAACATGGTCCAGAATAACCTCAGCAGAGCCAGTCATTGTCTGCACATTCCAGTTATTGGAAAGGAGAAAAAGGGTGAAGAAAGGCATGCTGCCATTTTAAGAACTTTCCTGGTGCTTTGCAGAGAAAGTCTGTTCACGTTCTTGACTCACATGTGGTTGATATGGTCTCTCTGGAGTTCAGGGAGGCTAGGGAAGTGTAGTCTCTATTTCTGTGTGGGCTGCATGTCCAGCTGGAAGTTGAGACTTCTAGTGTCCAAGAAAAAGGAGGATGACATTGGGGTTTTGTTGCCCTGCCTCTCCCAGGTGTGGTGGAGTTGTGAGGGGATGCTGTTCTCAGCTGACTCACCTCCGATTTCCACATCAACTTTGGGTTTTGGCCTCTGAAGAGTCCTTTTTTCTTGCTGGCTCAACAATATCCTTTAAGACATTCTAGGATCTATTGAGTGAAGTGTGACTGTTGTTTCTATGAGAGGATCTGCTTGTTATTTTGTCCACTACACTGCCAAGAAGAGGATGTCTCTGGGGGACTTCTGGGGACAGCTTGCTGGTTCACATCTGCCTCTACTCTCTGTACTGTTCCTGATCCCACACAATCATTCATACTCAGGGTTGGTCCTGCTCTGGGTGGAAGAGGGCCATGACTGGCTGCAGAGACCTTCCCAATGGGGACTGCTGCCAGGAATGCCCAGCAAGGAGCACTCCTGAAGCCCAGCACACTCCACCGGGATGTGGTCTTGGCAGAGACAGTACAGCCCTGCCCCAGGAAGACACCCACACTGAAAGGACACTCATGGGGGCCACATAGGGTGTGAGAGGGCCACTGGAAGGTGGAGGCACTGGGTCTACCCAGAAGTCACACTCTGGCTCTGTTGTGTGAGTGGGACCAGGGCTTCTTGATTCCCAAGCTATTGAACTTCACCAACTACACTTCCATCCCCGCAGACCATCCCTCATGGATAATAATGTACTCTTTAATGAAAACTGAGTGTCAGTTTTATCTTACAACCCTTTAAAGATGAGCAGCAAGAGAGTTATTGAATGAGTGCCTGCCTTAAATAACAATTTGCTCTTTGTGGCCCAGTGGAGAATAGAGGCTGGGATTTTTTTAGTGACAGAGAAAATGAATTCAAATCCATTTGACTGCAATTGCATTTATTAAATGATTGTTCCTGTGGTCTTGAGACTCCAGCAATTTTTTAAACATACTTTTGATTTTAAAATTGTGGGGTACAGTCAAGGTTAGGTATACAAATATGCATCATTCAGGCACCCTTGTTGATAAGGGGTGTTCCCCCCATCCCCAGACAGATATTGACTACCATTAATCCCACCACCATTGCCCTCCCTGCCCCCCCCAAAGATTCCCACCACTGTCAATCCTTTTCTTATAGTATTACAATAGATGTTCAAGGTCCACTTATGAGTGAGAACATGTGATACTCAGATCTTTGTTGCTGTGAAAGATCACTCAGTATTATAGACACTAGTTCCATTAAGGTTGCTGCAAAATTCATGATTTTTTTCCTTTTTATAGCTGCTTAGTATTCCATTGTGTATATGTACCACATTTCAAAAATCCAGTCCTCTTTTGATGAACAGCATGGTTGGTTCCAGGTTCTTGCTATTGTGAACACTGCTGTAATAAACATACGTGCGCAGGTATCTTTTTGATAGAGTGTTTTGAGTTCTTCAGGGTATATTCCCAGTAGGGGGATTGTGGGGTCATGTGGGAGGTTGATATTTAGAGCTTTTAGAATTGCCACACTGTATTCCACAGAAGTTGCACTAGTTTACACTCCCACCAACACTGTAGAAGTGTTCCCTTTTCACCACATCCTCTCCAGCATCAGTTATTTTTTGAGTTATTGATAGTGGCCATTCTGACTGGAGTTAGGTGGTATCTCAGTGTAGTTTTAATTTGCATCTCCTTGACAATTAGTAAGGTTGAACATTTCTTCATGGGTCTGTTGGCCGCTTGGATGTCTTCTTTTGAGAGGTGTCTGTTCATATCTTTTGCCCACTTTATAATGGGGTTGTTGGTTTTTTTTCTTTTCAGCATGTTTGAGTTCCTTGTAGATCCAAGATGTTAGGCCTTTGTCAGACATGAAGTTGTCAAATGCTATTTTCCCA
>NW_006959254.1:0-677 GCF_000164805.1 Carlito syrichta
CTGTTGTAGACCATGGAGAGACAAGGCCTGCATTCCTTTCCCATGTTTTCTGAAGCACTGGGCCCTGGTGGGCTCCCAGCTATCTCTGTGGACTTGGGGGAGTTCATGGTTTTACAGGGTTTTATAATTTACACAGTACTTTTGCAACATCATCTGATGAGGTAGGTGTGATGGCACAGCTTTATGAATGGGAAGATTAGGTGTGGGTCCAAGAATTTGAGGGGTATGTCTGAGTCACAGGGCTTGTCAGCAGCAGAATGTTGGATTCAGATGCTCTCATGGCCTTGATCATATACTTCACCCATACCTAGAAGGGTATCTGCGTCCTTTGAGCCTGGGGGCCTTCTCTGGTCATCTAAGTGTGCCTTGCTCACTTTTGTGGTAGACCAGAAGTCAGAGCAATTAATATTTTCTGGAGCAGCCCATAGCCTATGAGAGATGGTAGTTGGTGTGTCAATACCCCAGATCCCTCACCCCTTGGACATGATAAACACTAAAGCATGTGATCTATGAATTTTTTGTTTTTCCCAGACTTCCCTCTATAAGTAAGCCCCAGGTACCCACAGGGATCACTGACTTGACACATCATAATTTTTTGGCTATCTTCTCTTCACAGTACCTCTTCCCCATGCCCCAATGGCCCTCCATCACCTCTCACATCAATGGTGTGACCCGAA
>NW_006959255.1:0-751 GCF_000164805.1 Carlito syrichta
CTAGTCATCCAGCTAGCCAGCTGGCTTAACTAGCCAGCCACCTAGCTAGCTAGTAGGCTAGCCAACTCACCTAACTCGTGACTTAGCTAGCCAGCCAGCCGGCTAGCCAGCTGACTTAACTAGCTAGCTACCGACCTAGACAGGTGGCTAGACAGCTGACTTAACCAGCTAGCCAGCTGGCTAGCCAGGTGAATTAACTATGTAGCTACCTAGCTAGCGAGTTGGCTCTCCACTTGAATTAGCAAGCACACTTATCCAGCTAGCCAGCTGGCTAGCCAGCTTACTCAACTTGCTGACATAACTAGTTAGCCATATGACTAGCCAGCCTATTTAACTAGCTGACATCGATAGCTAGCCAGGTGGCTAGCCAGCTGACTTAACTAGCTAGCTACCGATGCATACCACTGTCTTGCCTGCTGAATTAACTAGCTTGCTACCTAGCTAACCAGCTGGCTAGCGAGCTGACTTAACTAGGTGACTTAACTAGCTAGCCAGGTGGCTAGTCAGCTGACTTATGTAGTTAGCTACCCAGGTAGGCAGCTGGCTAGTCACCTGACTTAACTAACTGAATCAATTAGCTAGCCAGCTGACTTATCTATCTGATTTAACTAGCTAGCCAGCTGGTTGGCCAGCTAAATTAACTAGCTGACTTAACCAACTAACCAGCAGGTTAGCCAACTGACTTAATTAGCTAGCTACCTACATAGCCAGCTGGGAGCCAGATGAATTAACAAGTTGACTTAACTAGCTA
>NW_006959256.1:0-766 GCF_000164805.1 Carlito syrichta
CGTTTTCGAAGTAGGGATCTGGGTCATGGGAATCCTCACATACAGGAAACTTCACTGCCTCTTGCTAAGTAAGAATAAGAAATCTACGTTACTCATGTCCTCAATCGTAAAAATCTTCAGTTCATCTTGCTATGGGCTAAACATGAATCATCGTGTTTTCGAGTATGAATATGGGAAATGGAGTCCTTATTTACAGGCAACTACATGACCTTTTGCTAAGAAAGAATAAGGAATCTTGGTTACACGGATCTTCAATCCGAAAAATCTACAGAGCATCTCGGAGAGTGTTAAAAAGGAATCAGAGTTTCGAAGCAGGATTTATCTAATGAGCATCCTGTTATACAGGAAAATCCACAGCCCCTTGCCAAGGAAGAAAAAGAATCACGGTTATACCATAACTCATTCAGGAAAATAAACAGGCCATCTGCTGTGGGCTAAACAAGAATCAGGGTTTAGAAGCTGGAACATAGGTAATAGCAGTCCTTATATTCAGAATCTATATGATCTCTATCGAAGGAGAACTAAGAAACTTCTTTTACACGGTTCCTCCATCACAATATCTACATGACATCTTGCTAATGGCAAAACAAGAATCACGGTTTCCAAACAGTGTTCTGGGGAAAGGGAGTCCTCATATAAAGGACATTACACGGACCCAAGCTAATAAAGATAATGAATCTGTGATACACTAGTCCACAATCTGAAAATTCTCAGGTGTCTTGCTGCGATATAAAAAAGATCAAGACTTCGAGCTCGTCTCATGTTT
>NW_006959257.1:0-712 GCF_000164805.1 Carlito syrichta
AGTTTTGTTCTTGATCTGAAATGGACACACAAAATGCAGATTATAATTCTACCAGCTTTATGCATAATGATAATAGAAAATATTGATACCTTATAGGAAGAAACAAAGGGCTCAAAAACCATCAAATACATAACACATGAAAGCATTCATAACATTATATAACCTTACATATTTCAGAGAGCTATTGAGGCTCTGCATAATTTTAAAAATAATAATAATTGTCACTTTACCTTTACATCCAAAGCTCTCTTGTAACTCTGTGTTTCTTCCATCTTATCTTTTAAATATTTGGCTCTTTGTGCAGCAAGTCTGACAGTTAAGAAAGGAGAAGGTGGGGCACAGTTTTATAGAGTGTTTGGTAACACAGATGTAACATCACAGAAACTTATTTAACAAGTCTTCATAGGAATGAGAGCCTGTAAGTGAAAACCGATGCTTCACTCTGGGAACATTCATTTCAAGAAAAAAGAGGGTCGCCATGGAGACGCGGGGCCGCCGCCTGCTCCGCGGCTGCGGGTCGTGTGCGGCCCCGCTGCAAATGGACCGCCGCGGTGGGGTCAGGGCGTCGGGTGCCGCGCAGGGGGCGAGGACGACCATGACCAAGAGGAGGAGCGAGAGGGCGGCGCTGCGAGCTCGCGCGTGTCTAGACCGCGCCCCATCGAGGGCGGACCTCAGAGCTGGCCGAACGGAAGGTGAAGAAGAAAAAGGAGAA
>NW_006959258.1:0-578 GCF_000164805.1 Carlito syrichta
AACCACTAAGTCTGGCTGATTTTATTTTATATTTTTATTTTACTTTATTTTATTTTACTATTCTATTTTTTTATTTTGTAGAGACAGGATTTTGCTATGAGTCTCAGGCTAGTCTCAAAACCTGGCCTCAAGTGATCTTCTGAGCCTGCTACCAATTGTCCTGGCTTCCAGGCAGTAACCACTAAGTCTGTCTATTTTATTTTATTTTATTTCATTTCATTTCATTTTACTTTACTGTCCTATTTTTTTTATTTTGTAGAAACAGTTTTGCTATGAGTCCCAGGCTAGTTTCAAACACCTGGCCTCAAGCAACCCTCCCATCTCAGTTTCCCAAAGTCATGGTATGCTAGGAAGGAACCACTAAGTCTGGCAAATTAATTTATTTTATTTTATTTTATTTCATCTTACTTTTCTTTACTATTTTATTTTTTCATTTTGTAGTGACAGGGTTTTTCCATGAAGTCCAGGCTAGTCTCAGACTCCTGATCTGAAGTGATGCACCTGCCTTGGCCTCCCAAAATGCTGGGATGACAATGAGGAAACACTAAATCTGGCTAATATTTTATTTCATTTAATTT
>NW_006959259.1:0-746 GCF_000164805.1 Carlito syrichta
CCTTTTATTATCTTTGATAGCAAGTTTACTTGTACTCTTTTAAAGTAATATTATATTATTAGCATTGTCATGTCACTAAGAATTATCATAAATATGTCTTCAGTGGCTCATAATGACCTTTGACAAGAATGTGTATAATTTATGCAATCATTTTTAAACGTTGCAATTTTCATTATCAATCATGTTAAAGTGAATATCTGTCCCTATAATTTATTTATCCATCCCCTACTTATTCCTTATCTATCTATTATCTATCTATCATCTTCTCCTCAATATACGAGGGGGACCCACAAAAACTGGAATTATTTTTTGGATGGCAGGTCCCTTGTAGTACAGGTTTCCACAGCTAAGTAAGTATTCTAGGAACCTGTGGGCATCAGTGTATCAGCAAGTGTTGCTGTGAGAAGCTGTGTTCAGCTTCAATTAACTTTTTTTGGAGTTCATTTCAAGGTATTTGCCCATTATATGATGGGTGATTGACAAGAGTACCCGACCACGTGACACTGAGTGTTCTTCAGTTTTTGACCAAAAACGGCATGAATCCCATGCCCTACCCTCCCTATTCACTGGCTCTCTCCCTGAGTGACTTTTGTTTCCCTGGATGAAAAATGTCCTCAAAGGGAAACATTTTGCTGATGTGGAAGAGGTAAAACAAAAAATGGCAGAAGCACTAAATGGCACCAAAACTGTCATCAGTTCACCAACTGTTTTGAGCAGTGCAAAAACATCTTGATAGGTATATTGCA
>NW_006959260.1:0-644 GCF_000164805.1 Carlito syrichta
CGATAGTCTGAGTTGGGTGATTTGAGAGCAGCCTGGAAAACCTAGTGAGGAAATAAAAAAAAGAGAGAAGGAAAGAAAGAAAGAAAGAAAGAAAGAAAGAAAGAAAGAAAGAAAGAAAGAGAGAGAGAGAGAGAGAGAGAGAGAGAAAGAAAGAAAGAAAGAAAGAAAGAAAGAAAGAAAGAAAAAGAGAGAGAGAAAGAAAGAAAGAGAGAGAGAGAGAGAGAAAGAGAGAGAAAAAGAAAGAAAGAGCAAAAGAAAGAAATCCATTATCCTGCAAAACTTCTGCCCTCAATCCTTCTCCCACCCACTCATATGTGAGGGTCCCCCAAACTCGGGACCTTCCAGTTCCAACCACCCCAATGGGTACTCCTGCTTTGGTGAGGGAGTTGATGAGGTTCACTGACCGGGCTCCTGCTGACTCTCCTCTCCGAGGTCAGAATTGTGCCCTAGGCAGGCTGACTATCTGACTTAGCAAGGAAGACCTCCCGCCAAGAGAGGCCATGGACACATCTGTCAACCGGGGACATTATTTTCCCCAGTCCATTGTTACTAGCTCTAAAACCAGTCGCCCTGTGAACACACAATGTGCAGATGAGAATCTGTGTATGAATAATATGTTTTAGGAGACAGGGTCTGGCTCGGTG
>NW_006959261.1:0-617 GCF_000164805.1 Carlito syrichta
TTTGATAAAATCATAGCTGAATCTTTCCAAGTCTTAGGAGACATACAGGCATTCAGAAACAGGAAACTTAAAGGTCTTCAAATAGATTCAACCTCAAAAGACCCTCTCCAAGGTACATTATAGCTAAAGTATCAAAAGTCAAAGAGAGAATTCTAAAAACAACAAAAGAAAAGCATCAAATGCATATAAAAGAATCCCCATCAGACTAAAAGTAGATTCCTCAGCAGAAACTTTACAGGTCAGGAGAGACTTAAATAGAATTTTTAAAATTTGCTAGCCCTGGGGCTCAAGCCTGTAATCCCAGCACTTTGGGAGGTTGAGGTGAGGGGACTGCCTGAGCCCATGTGTTTGAGAACAGCCTGGGCAACTTGACAAGACCTCATCTCTACAATAAATTTAAAAAATTAGCCAGGCATGGTAGTGTGTGCCTGTAGTTCCAAATACTTGAAAGACTGAGGCAGAAGGACTACCTGTGCCCAGCAGGTCAATGCTAGGGTGGCCATGAGCATGCTACTGCACTCCAGCCTGGGCAATGGAGTGAGACTCCAACTAAAAAACATATATATATATATATATATATATATATATATATTGCTAGCCTTGGTGTGGTGGCTTAC
>NW_006959262.1:0-563 GCF_000164805.1 Carlito syrichta
TCCTCATTGACAAGTCGGAAGATTGGCCTGCCTTAGGCACATTTCTCACCTCAGAGAGGAGAGCCAACAGAAACCCAGTCAGGGAACCTCGGGAACTCCCACACCAAAGTGGGGGCAGTCATTGGGGAGGTTGGGGCTATAAGGTGCCGAGCTTGGAGGATCCCACATTTGGGCAGCAGGGGAAAGGATTGAGTGCAGAAAGATTGCAAGATAATGGATTTCTTTCTTTCATTCCTTCTTTCTTTTTCTTTCTTTCTTTTTTCTTTCTTTTTCTTCCTTCCTTCCTTCCATCCTTCCTTCCTTCCTTCCTTCCTTACTTCCTTCCTTCCTTCCTTCCTTTCTTTATTTCTTTCTTTCTTTCTATATTTCTTTCTTTCTTTCTTTCTTTCTTTCATTTCTTTCCTCTCTAGGTTGCCCAGGCTGCACTGAAACTGCACAACTTGGGCCATTCTCTGGGGCTGGGCGTCCCTAGCTGCTGCCATCACAAGCTTTCCATTTGACCGACATCCTGGTCTGCCTGGCTGGTCTTGAACTCTGGCTTGCAGGTGATCCTCCCACTGATG
>NW_006959263.1:0-981 GCF_000164805.1 Carlito syrichta
GATACCTACAGAACACTCCACCCAACAACCACAGAATATACCTTCTACTCATCACCACATAGAACATACTCTGACTGATCACATCCTTGGCTATATTGAATTTCAATGCCCCCACCCCCCCAAAAGTTCTATTTTCTTGCTTTATTTTTATACACTTGTGTTTATAGGAAAATATATGTTACTTTATTAATGTTTTATTAGCTTTTTTTTTTTAGTCAGAGACTCTGTTTCCCAAGTTGTAAGGTAGTATCACAATCACAGTCACCACAGTCTTAATCTGCTGAGCTCAGTCAATCATTCTGCCTCAGTCTCCCTCCTGAGTAGCTGGGACTCACAGGTGTGTGCCACCACATCTGGCTATTTTATTTCATTTTTTGATTGATTGTATATACAAGGTCTCTCATGAAGTTACCTGGGCTTGTCTTGAACCCCTGGGCTGAGACAATCCTCTCTCTTATGCTTCCCAAAGTGCTGAGCTTATGGGCATGAACCACCATCTCTGGCTACATTTTATTAGCTTTCATGTCATCTAAGATTTAAGCTCCATAAAGCTAGGGTGTTTTACTTGTTTTCCTCCTGTTTTATCTGGATGACTAGAGTAGTGACTCAGACAAAGGAGGCACTCAAATATTTGGTGGATGGATTTTACACACAAACTCACCCTCAACCTCATAAGTGGGCCCCTCACTGGACTTTGCATAAGAAACACTTCTTTGGGGTGATGGGCTTGTGGGGAGCTACTTGGTCCTTCTGAGACATCCTCTCTTGTGGCAAAAGATCACGGATACCATCAGCCATCATTTTGCTACATTCAGCAACCTGAAAATTGACCATTTTACAACCAACTATTAATGTTGCTGTCCACTTTATGGTGCTGTTAGAGGAAAATGCCATCAGCAGCAAGATATCTCAACATTCGGACTGTAGGGTCACAGTTAATTCAAGTGACAAGTTCATGACACTTTGCCTGGATGACATGAC
>NW_006959264.1:0-5268 GCF_000164805.1 Carlito syrichta
CAGCCTTGACCTGCCGATCTCCAAAACTCTCTGGGAGTGTGACAACATTTTGGTTTCTGAGTTTCACTTTGGAAGTTCTGAGATGGAGATTTTAAGCTACCTGAGGCCCAACAAGTCAGTCAGCAGAACCACACATACCACTGGTATTTCATCATACATCTTTTTCATTTAACATCCCTAGGGGAGCAAGGAAAAGACTTGTCATCAGGCCCCCAGATTGAAAGAACAAAGAATTTGAGACTCAATTGAAAAGTTTTTCAGAAAGTGAGAAAACGGGTGAGAGCATGGGTCAGCCTGGCTTTAGATAATCCATATGGGATACTACCTGTCAGCATGTGGTCAGCTCATGCAGCCATGGAAGTCTCAGTTTTCCCTGGCTGTCAGTGAGATTAAACCACAGCAGTGTTACACAGTTGTTATGAGGATTAAATAAGATAATGGATCTAAAGCTTGTAACCAACAGGTTTTTGTTCTCCAACATAAAATTAGATTGGGGTAGAGCTAGTCTCCTGTCACTTTGCTTTAACATCTTTATACAAGGGGAATCCCCCCCAAAAGAATTAATTTTTTGCAGGGTGGGTCCCTTGTAGTACAGGCTTCCCCAGCTAGGTAAGTGTTCTAGGAATACATCCGCATCAGTGTACCAGCTATATTGTTGAGAGAAGCTGCACTTGACTTCAGTGAATTTTTTTTGGACCATTCTTTCAAGTGCATTTGCACATTTCAAGTGCACCTGCCCACACTGTGCTTAGTGTTCAGTCATTTTTGGCAAAAAACGGCATGACCCCCAGGCCTCACCCTCCCTATTAACCTGATCTCCTCCCAAGGCACTTTTTTTGCTTTTCCAGGTGAAAGGAAAGTTATCAAAGGGAAATATTTTGCCAATGTGGAAGAGGTGAAACAAAAAATGGCAGAAGTGCTAAAAGGTATCACGAGTGAGGAATTCTAAAACAGTTCTAAGCAGTGGAAAAGCATCTTGATAAGTGTACTGCCTCAAAATGAGCATACTTTGAATGTGATTGAAGTTTAAACATGTGAGAATACACAACTTTTTATAAATAAATTATGGGTTTTTTTTTTTTTTGTCCCTACTTGCATAACCCCAACCCTGGTCATGTAGTTGTGAATCAGAGTCACACTGAAAGAAGAGTGACCCAGATGGAAATTTCAATAGTCACTTCTCATTCAAATGTCAAAAGCGGGTCAGAAACTGGGTCCACACAACTTGTATCAAGATGTCCCCTGTAACACGTTTCTGTCCCTCAGACCTCCTAGGATGTGCTCACCCTTCCTGTGATCAAATCCTCCTACCCACCCCGTCCTGTTTTTGGCCCCTGTTCCCTCACTCCTCCGTGTCACTTGCTACGCACATCCTAGCATGTGGCCTCTACTCTCTCCACTGCCAAGAAATATACATATTTATATTTTTCACAGGAATTTGCTCACATAGCATGTATCCTCGTTTCTTCCAGAAAAAGCAGGATTGGAGAAGATGCCGATATAAAGAGGTTTGGGAAGCTGTGAACTCCCACACATAAATAATTTTTATACCATCTCATGGAATTAGAACAAAAGATTCTTTATTTTCTCAAGTACTGTCTTGGTATATATAGTTTTGAAATTTCCCAGGAGTTGAAATAAAACACTTTATTGTGATCCATAAATTATGATATTAGCCCTTGGATGGCACGGGAAATACTATAATTTTTTTCCTGGCCAATAAAATCATAACTAGCATCATTGCCAAGTCAGTACATTTTATAACCCTCTCTGGATTTTTTTTCCATTCCAATTCTTATTTATATTTTAACAGTCATTTGACCAAAGACTCTTTTTTTATTAACGTAGCTAAAAACATATTTTCCACTCTTGACACAACCATGTCAAATTTTAAAGTGTTAGCCTATTTCCACAGATTAGCCTAGAATGAGAATATTGATTATTAACTATACTTATCCTGTAGGGAATCAGTTTGAAGGCTACCAAAATCACAGAAAATTCATATTTATTTGTTATAAATATTCATTGTTGAGGGAGCTCACAATAGATAGTCTTGGGCAGGTCTAAATAAAATAGAAGAAATTATATCTTGATAAAAACCAATACCCTACTGCTATTTTTAAATTATAACATGAAATGGAAGAAATGTCTTGACCTGAATTCCTTGGAACCCAGTCCCTCTGATTGGCTTCTTGATCTCTTTTATTTCAACATGTGGGTTAGTTCTATGATTTCTGTTCCCACACCACTCGTGGAGGCCCCTGCCGCTCACCCTGACTATGGCCTTTGACCTATCTGACCTCTGACGGGTGACTCTTCTTTTTGCTGACCTCTTTGGTTCTTATCACTTCAAATGTCCTCTCCTTCCTGCACTTGTTATTCTGAGAACTGAGCTAAAACAGACACTAAAATCTAAATTATGAGCACTACTTGCATCTTCACTTAAAACTCTACTTATAACACCAAATACTTAAAAGGAGAGATTTGGGGGCAGAAAACCCATTCATCTGAGGACCTGTGGCAAGAAGCAAGAAAGTAACTGCTTTGAGTTGAAATGAACACAAAGAAAGATCACACTGAGTTGGAGAATACATCATGGCCAATATTTCTGGTGTCAACCAAGAGAATGGAGATGCCTCAACTAAAAATCGAAGCAAACAAAAATCAAAAGTCTCAGACTTTGGCTTTATCCTCGCTTTGTCCTTGATCTGTGGTATAACTTTACCAGTAACAGTTTCTCTCTCAGTGAATTAGATCATCTTTAAGTACCAATGCTTTTTATTATTCTCATTTCCTTTCCTACCATTTGGTCAAAAACAGCACAACCAACCCACCTTCAACAGGAAGATTTTTGGAAGAGACTAGAAATCAGGGCAGCTCATGACTAGCAATAGTAATCAGCTGAAGCAGAATCACACAGCCACTAATCTGTGTCAGAAAAACAAAGATGTCCTCAGAAATAAAGCCATGAAAAACAATAACAACCAGAGATTCCTTGTGAGTCATGGGATTATGAACAATTCAACATTCTTGCACTTTATTTGAATTTTCTAAGGAGTTCTGCATTACTTGAATAGTAAGAAAATTGCAAATAATTCTATGGCAGTTTGTATAATACCTTATTTCTTAAATGATAAATGTTTGGAATTTTTAAATCACTGTTCACTTCTAAACGATATATTATTTTATGTAAATTAACAACATAATTATGATATCTATTGACAGATGCACTGCTGTGGGTTACTTACTCTTGCTCAGAAATCTTGCAGGTGTGTTACCACGTAACTCAGAAATACCAACGTGGTTTTTATCAAGTTTTTAGAGTGCCCTGTTTCTTTTTGCTACAATTAAAGACCTGTGTTCTACACGTTCCATTTACAGCAATGATTCCTCCCATCCAGTAATTCAGCTGTCAAGCAGGCAGTAGAGATGTAATATCTTCCTCCAGATTTCTCCTAATAACCTGATTTACTCAAAGAATAAGGATTTTCTGGGATTCCGTCCTCTCCTATTGAAAAGCTTTTGGTTGGAGACCTTTTCAAAAAATTTAATTTTATCTTGTAAAAATCATTGTAGTGATTAAAGCAAATGTTTATCAATCAAAAGGAGTATACTAAACAGTTGTCTTAGATTTGTATTAGACAATGTACACACTGACCCAAAAGTACTCCAGCAAATGGAACTTTATAGTGACTTTGAGCATTAAAAAAATGTTTCTACTCCTGTTAGATTTCAGTGAACTTCAGCTGTAATATGAAGATTTAGAGCCCCATGTGCAGTTCCAGTCAGAAAAGCCAAGATGTGAAAACAGCTAAGTGGTGTAGACATATGAGTGGATAAAGAAACTGTGAGAAACACACACAATGGAACATTATTCAGCCTTAAAAAAAGAAGGAACTTCTGCCACTTGCAAAAACATGGAAGAATCTGTAGGTCATTATGCTAAGTTAAATAAGCTAGTCAGAGAAAGACAAATACCACATGATCACACCTATATGTATAATTTTAAAATGTCAAATCCATAGAAGCAGAGAGTGGAATGGTGGTTTCCAGGGTTCAGGGTGTGGAGAAAATGGGAAGATGCAGTCAAAGGATACAAACTTTCAGTTAGAAAATGAGTAAGTTCTAGAGAACTCATGTACAGCATGCTGACGATAGCTCATAAATACTACATTGCATACTTGAGATTTGTGAAAAGAGTAGATCTTAAATGTTCTCACCCCTCTCAAAAAGGAAAGAAAAGATAACTATGTGAATTGATAGATATGTTAACTAGCTGGTTGTGGTCATCATTTTACAATGAATATGTATATCAAATCATCATATGCAGTTGATGTGTAAATCTTGAGTGTATATAATTTTTTTGTCAATTACAACTCAATAAAGCTGGAAGAAGAATGATTTGGTCACTATGGATGCTGCTGGCCAGCTAAGAGAGTATATTGGGGATTATAATAGTACAGGAAGTCTTCACTTAACATCTTCAGTTGATTCTTGGAAACTGAGACTTCAAGCAAGAAGATGTGTAATGAAACCAATTTTTTATCTGTATCAACAAAACAGTGTTAAAGGAAATGATGTTATTCAAGGACCTGCCATACGCTGTTTCACTTAAAATCACAGTTTCTAAGAACCTACCAATGACATTGAGAACCTACTCTATCTCATAGGATCATAGTGAGAATTAATTGCATAATTATATGCATAAGAACGTACAACAATGACCAACAGGTACTCTAAACACTACATGAATAGTAATCATTGTCCTCTTGAGACCACAGAGGGTATGATATGTCCTTATTTCCTCAGCATCTGTAACCTCAGCATCCTCTTCTCACCATCCCAGCTCAGACTTAAACCTCAGCCATGTGTGTTTCAGTGAAGTTGGTTTATTCCAACCCCAGGGTCATCTGACCTTGGCCTGCTCATCCCTCCTCAAACCCGTCGAGGACAATCTGGTCCAGGTTTCAATCCCAGCCTTATGCCTTGTCTTCCAAGCCTAGCACATCTGTAAAATGAGTACCACTCTTGTCCTGTGAGGGTGTTTCAAGGTTCTAAAGTCACAGTGTATAAGGACTATAGTGCTAAACTTGGTATATCACAGATACTTCATGAATGGTAAATAGTACTATTACCATTATGATTTCTAAAAGCTAAAGATGGCACTGAGTTCAATGGGAGTTCTTTTTTCCCCTTGATTTTCTGCTTTTGATATTGCCATGGAGAGAAGTTAAGAAAAGGCTCTGAGAACCTCTCAGCTCTTCCCTA
>NW_006959265.1:0-475 GCF_000164805.1 Carlito syrichta
AAATGTAAGTAACCTCAGTGCACCAAATAAAAGACAGTTTATAAAACATAGTTTTAAACAGAGTTCATTTAAAAAAGAGTTAATAAAACAAAACAAAATGCTATTCAACTACTTGCTGTTTAAGGGAAACTCACTTGGAACATACCAGGCAGATTAACAGTAAAAGGATGGATTAAGAAATATTATGAAATGTTTCCATGACCTCAGTTTTAAGTTACACACCATTCTGAGTAACATGATGAACTCTTTGGTCAGGGACATGGTTCATCAGGGTGTCCAGCATCCCCATGTTATCCATGCTGGCTGCCACTTAGTTGTTCAGTAGCCATATACATTTGGTTGTTGAGACTGTTGAGGCTGTTGAGATGTTGGATACAAACAAATATTGTCTCTGTGAAATGGTGGAGGAGGGAACAGAAATGTGCTAGCTTTGTGGCTGCAACTCAAACTGCAAAGAAGTATGAAGGGTTTAGTA
>NW_006959266.1:0-2706 GCF_000164805.1 Carlito syrichta
AACTTTGTTTTGTCTATTACAGTAAAGCAGGTGGTAGTCATAGCCCATGAACAGATATTGAGTTTTATTGTTTCATCAGCAACCACAGAATTTAACATTATTTCAGTAGTAATAGAGAGAGCTGAAAAACCCATCCTCCTCTCTATCATTATGTCCTTAGCCTTGCTTATAGATACCACACTTGAGATAGTTTACTTATTGAACCCCCCCCCCTTTTTTTTATTAGGAGTCTCACTCTGTCACCCAGGCTGGAGTGCAGTGGCACTCTGCTCATGGCCACCACAGCCTCAACCTACTGGGTTCAGGCAATCCTTCTGCCTCAGCCTTTGAAGTAGCAATTACAAACCTGAGCCACCACACCCGGATACTTTTTTGATTTATTGTAGAGATGAGGTCTCACAAGTTTGCTCAGGCAGTCTTCTCACCTCAGCCTCCCAGAGTGCTGGGATTATAGGCATGGGCCACTGTGCCCTGGCAGAAACTCTTTTGTTTTGACTTATAAGCTACTCTGCCACATTCTCTTGTGCTTATGTAGTTACTTGTTCCATGCCTAGGTCAAATTCACTGCAGTTTCAATAACCTGCCTGCATACTCTCAAACCCCACAGATTCCACACTCAGAAATCTGTTTAATTTCATAAGGAAATGAGGCATTAATTTTATAAAACTTTGTTTTGTTTTATTTTTCCTTCCAGTGTCATTACATCCTCTTGTCATCAACTTTCTTTTTTTCCTACTGTATTAGATTCTTGTGGCTGCTGTAACAAGTTACAAACTTGGCAGTGTAAAATAACATAATTTCATCTTCTTGTAGTTCTAGAAGTTAAAAATTCAAAATCAGTATTGCTGTGCCAAAATCAAGGTGTCAACAGGCCCACTCTTCCTCCAGAGATTCTAAAGGGGAATCTGTTCTTTATCACTTCCAGCTCCTAGTGGCTGGTGGTATTCCTCAACTTGTGATCATATCACTCCTATCCTTAAAGCCAGTATCTTCAATTGGCTCTCTTCTCCATCTTGACATTGATTCTCCTCTGTGCATACATGTTGAATTTCTCTCTGCTTCTCTCTCATAAGGATGCTAGTGATAGTATTTACAACCCAAAGAGTTAAATAAGATAGTCTCTCCATCTCAAAATCCCCAACTACATTACATCGGCAAAAATATTTTTTTCAAATCATATAACACTTACAGATTCCAGGGATTTGGTCTTCTTATCTCATATCTGTGTGTGACCATTGTTCAGCCTACCACATCAATTAGAAATCACTCCATGAAGACCCACTACCCAGATAATATAATTTAGATGTTTACCCCACCAAATCTCATGATTAAATGTGAAACCCAATGTTGGTGGCATTAATGACACCACAGTTGAGATAGTTTACTGTAATGGGATCCCTTTCATTTTGACTTATAAGCTATACTGCCAGACTTTTGTGGCTATGAAGTGATTTGTTCCATGCCTATGTTCAATTCACAGCAGTCTCAATCACATGCTTGAATACTCTTAAAACCCCACTGATCCAGTGGGAGGTAATTGGGTCATGGGGAAAATCTCTCATAAGTGGCACTGTGCCTCTACTGAGGTAATGAATCAGTTCTCACTCTATTAGTTTATGCAAGAGGTGGTGGTATAAAAGTGGATGACAATGCCCTCTTTTCTCTTGCTTCTGCTCTCAACATGTGACATGCCATCTCTTCTTGCTTTCTGCCATGAGTAAAAGCTTCCTGAGGCTCACCAGAAGCCAAGCAGATGCTGGTGCCATGCAGAAACATGAGCTAAATAAACTTCTTTTCTTTCTGAATTACCCAGCCTCAGGCAGTACTTTATAGCAGTGGTCCCCAACCGTTTTGGCATCAAGGACCAGTTTTGTGGAGGACAGTTTTTCCATGGACTGGGGGGTGGCAGTGTTTGTGCCATCAAACCTCACTGCTAGTGTTAATTGGTTTTTGCAGCCACTCACCAGTACTAGCATCACTACCTCAGCTTCGCTCAGATCATCAGGCATTAGATTCTTGTAAGGAGCACGTAACCTGCAACCCCTTACGTGCACAGTTCACAATAGGTTTCACACTCCTGTGAGAATCTAATGCCACTGCTGATCTGACAGAAGGCAGAGTTCAGGTGATAATGTGAGTAATGGGGGAGAAGATACAAAAACAGATGAAGCTTCACTCACTCACCCTCCACTCACCTCCTGCTGTGTGGCCCGGTACCAGTCAATGACCCATGAGCTGGAGACCCCTGCTTTATAGAAATACAGAATGGACTAATACAAAAATTGTATTAGGAGTGGGATGTTGCTATAAAGATACCTGAAGATGTGGAAACTGCTTTGAAATTGGGTAATGGGCAGAAGCTGGAAGAGTTTGGATGACAGAAGAATTCAGGAAGATGAGGGAAAGTTTGATATGTCTTTGAGATGGATTAAGTGACTGATCAAAATGCTCACAGATCTATTGATAGTGGAGACCATGCTGAGGAAGGATTAAATGAAAAGGAAGAACTCATTGAAAACTGAAGCAAAGGTCATCCTTCTTATGCCTTAGCAAATAACTTAGCTGCAGTGTGTCCCTGTCCTAGGGCTTTGTGGAAGGTTGAACTTAAGAGTAATGACTTAGTGTATCTGGTAAAGGTTTCTTTTGAAAAAAGCCACATCTCCTGGACTGGGAAAAGAACTGCTCACTCAAAATTGATTGGTTGAT
>NW_006959267.1:0-503 GCF_000164805.1 Carlito syrichta
CCAACTAGCCAGTTGGCTATCCAGCTGATTAACTCGCTGACATCACTAGCTAGGAAGGTAGCTATCTAGCTGAGTTAACCAGCTAACTACCTACCTTGCCAGTTGACTACACACCTGAATTTACCAGCTAGAAAGCTGCCTAGCCAACTGATGGAAATAGCTCACTACCTAGCTAGCCAGCTGGCTAGCCAACTTACTTAAGCTGATTTAACTAGTTAGCTACCTAGCTAGCCAGCTGATTTAATACTTAACTCACTAACTAGCTACCTAGTTAGCTGACTGACATAAATTGTAAGCTATCCAAATAACTATCTAACAAGCTCACTGAAATAGTTAGCTGTCTAGTTAGCTAGCTGACTTAACCCCACTAGCTAACTAGTTAGCTTTCACATTATCTAACGTGCTACCTGGCTGACTTAATCATCTGACTTAACTCGTTATTAAATGAGCTAGCTAGCTGACTCAACCAGCTGACTTAACTCTTTAGCTAACTAGCTAGATAG
>NW_006959268.1:0-971 GCF_000164805.1 Carlito syrichta
CATCCCAAGAATTGAAGGAAGCAAGGTGTCACACCTATCCCAAAAACGTCTCCAGGGGTAAGTGGCCATTCAAGAATCCACTGGGCAATGTAGTCTTTTTGTTTTTGGGCAGAAAGTATTGAGAGGACAGAAAAGCTCCCACTGTGGGAGGTCCCTGAGGGGGTTCCCCACGATGTAGTCTTTTATTACTATGGTCACAGAGACTTGGTGGAGTTTGGTCATAGCACAACCTAATAATATTTCATCACTTTCTTTGGTTTAGACACTTCTGCATGTTTTTCATATTATTTTCCAGCCTTTGATCCGTTTGTCTCTCAGGATTTGAACATTGCTTCACTAACATCAAAGTCAGTTTTCTAGAATTTTCGATTATCTCAATTTTTATATGAATGAGGAGCCCAAACTGTTCTTTCTAAATCTCCATGTTATTATGGTTTCTAAACACAGGGCTCCTAATGGTCTCTTTTTGTGTGTGTGCATGATTTTCAAGGCTTGTTGGTAAAATGTATCAGATTAATCTGAGACTTTGTTGCAGAGTACACCATTATGTCTTACGTAGAGAAAATCCTCGGGGATTCCGTGGAAATACACTTTGAAAAATAGAAATTGGTTTAAAATACAAGGGAAATATGATTTTATATTTCCTTCAAATGGGTAGGGGAACTTTTGGAGTAGGGATTTCATATCTGTAAGTTTAAATTAAAATTCACTAGCAGAAAATACAGCGTGCCCCAAGAATATGGACAAAAGTTTTAAGAAAAGAAAAAGATACTTTAAATTATTATACAGTTTTTCTTCTGAAATTGTTAAGATTTACCATGCATTCTGTCTTGTGAATAGGCACATATGTACTCTGATCCTCAATGTTAAGTTGACTTAGGATGATACACGTCTGGAATCTCAACATGTTTCAGTTTGTGCAGAATGAATCATTCAGCATTTATATGGAGAAATATAGTAGTGTCAAAGTT
>NW_006959269.1:0-435 GCF_000164805.1 Carlito syrichta
TGTCATTTTCTGAATTATTGTCTTCTTTTGTGTTCAGTTGATTTTTTGTACTAAAACATTTAAAATTCTCATTTTCTTTTTATATATTCTACAGTAATCTTTGTGGTTATCATGGGGATGGCATTTGATATCCTACAGTTCAACTACTCTAAGTTGAATTTATACCAGCTTACCTTTAATTAACTTACAAATCTCTGCTCACAGTTTTGTGCCTACCTTTTTTGCTTAGTGATGTCACAAAATGATACCTTTATACACTGTGTGCCCCAAAACATAAACTAATAAGACAAACCTAATTTTATTGTGCTTCACTTTATTACACTTCATAGATTCTTCTTCTTCTTCTTCTTCTCTTCTTCTTCTTCTTCTTCTTCTTCTTCTTCTTCTTCTTCTTCTTCTTTCTTTTTACACATTAAAGTTTGTAGCAACCCTGCT
>NW_006959270.1:0-1619 GCF_000164805.1 Carlito syrichta
TTTCTCTCTCCATCTGTCGGTCCCTCTCTGTCTCTTTCTTTGTGTCTGTTTCTCTCTCTCTGTGTTGTCTCTCCTTGTCTGTCTCTCTTTGTCTCTTCCTCTGTCTCTTTCTGTCTCTTTCTCTGTCTCTTTCTGTCTCTTTCTCTGTCTCCCTCTGTTTTTCTCTTTCTGTGTCTCTCTCTCTCTGTCTCTCCTTTTTTCTGTCTTTCTGCCTCTCTCTGTCTCTTTCTCTTTCTGTCTCTCTCTCTCTGTTGTCTCTCTCTGTTTCTCCTTTCTGTCTGTCTCTGTGTGTATCTCTTTCTGTCTTGCTGTATCTCTCCCTCTCCCTGTGTCTCTCTCTGTCCCTTTCTCTTTCTGTCTGTCTCTACTTTATGTCTGTCTCTCTGTGTCTGTCTCGCTCTGTCTCTCCTTTCTGTCTCTCTGTGTCAGACTCTGTGTTTGTCGCTCGTCCTTTCTGTCTGACTTTCTCTGTCTGTCTCTCTGTGTCTCTTTCTCTCTCTGCTTTTCCCACTTTCTGTCTTTCTCTGTGTCTGTCTCTTCCTCTTTCTGTCTCTCTCTCTGTCTCTGCCTCCACTCCCACTACCACTGTCAGCTCCACCTCCCTGGTTACAAGTTCACCTGGCCACATTCTTTGAGCTTTTTCACTAGAAAGAGGAAAAGAAGTGTCCTGTGGCACTAAGTTCTCTTTCAAAAGTACAAGCTAAGTCCAGTTGTCTTGACAACCTGAGATGGAAATTCCCCCCAAGCTGTCTGATGGTGTGAGGGGAGCTGAGGCAGAGCTCAGAGGCTGCCTTCTCCTCCCTCCCTTTCTCCTGTTCTGTGGGGTGCTTAAAAGAATTGGCAAGTGCTGAGAAGAATTTATATCTGATTAGGCTGCAGGAGCCACAGCTCCTCTTGGACTAGATAAATTTCATGTTCATCCTGCTTTGATCCTTCTGGGGATGGCCCAGACGGAATTCTGCCTGGAGTGGCTGCTCCTTTCTCCTGGGCTCTGCTGGGTGCTCAGGGTAGTTCCTATTTGTGAGCAGGGCTTTTTTTTCCTTCCTTCAGAGCAGGGCTGATGTGGGTGTGCACTGACTGCAGAGTGCAGAGGCTGTTGATGGATGTCATCGTCAAGGTGGCGGAACATCCTGTGTATACCAAAGATAGCAGGAGCCCTGAGATATCCCCAGGGAGATGCAGCATGGTGGCCAGAGAAGATTAGGGTGGTGGATGGCACCATGTGGCTGTGGGGAGGGTTTTTGCCGGCTTGAGAAGAAGCCATTGAATGGTAAGTACTTATATTGATTGGATGATAGCGACCCAATTGCACAATTTTAATTTCTTAGCTGTTATCCAATAAGGATGGCCTCTGCATTTCCTTTCATCCAATCAAAAGAGGCCTTTCAGAGCTCCTCATTGGTTATAAATGTTCTGCTTAGGTCGCCCCTCTCTCAGCCAGCGGGACTTGGTTCAGACCGGCATGAGTCCTTCGCTGGTGTGCTGTGTCCAGGGAAGCTAGAATCACTCGGGCCCCTGTGCTGTCACTGACCTGGTAGCCGAATCCCCCTTGCTGCTGCCGCCAATGGAGTATCCAGGGCCTCCTCTTAGTAGACGACTGCTGAGCTGGGCCTCGTGGG
>NW_006959270.1:1639-3140 GCF_000164805.1 Carlito syrichta
TGCCCTCAGCTCCACCACTTACCGCAGAGCTCGGTCCCATGCACTGCCACCAGCCGCTGAGCCTGGACCAGTGGTACTGGGGTCCCTGCGTAGCTGAAGATGGCTGAGCCCCGGGTCTCCTCCTTTGCAGACCGCGAACCTGTGTACCCCGCAACTCCACGAACTGCAGAGCCTGGCTCCCTGTACTGCTGCAGATCGTGGAACCAGGCCCTCCTTGCCGCCGACCTCGGAACAGGGGCCCAGCCCAGCAGAATACCAGAGCCGTGTCCCCTGCAACCCCGCTGAGCTGGTCCTGCACCAAGGGTCCTGCGTTAGTGCCCTGGTGGGAGCACAGGGGGAACTTCAGTGAGGCCACTCCTGTACATGGACCCCACGCAGTAAGTTTAGAAGCTCTCATTTGTTTGCATTTTCTCATTGTCTTTTGGCGGATGCTAGGAGTGGAATAGCTGGGTTCTGTGGTATCTTTTCCATCGTTGTTTAGGAAAGTGCCCTAAGAGTCACCATTTGACATCATCAGTAATTTTTAATGAGTCCAATTTTTTCACATCCCCCTTAACATTTTCTATTTTACATTTTATTCTCTTTCTCTCTCTCTTCCTCTTTTTTTAGATAACGATCAGTGGATGTGTCGGGGAATCTCATTGTTTTGTTTTTATTATTATCATGAGAACAGATACAGGAAATCTACACAGAATTGTGAGTGTATGTATAGGAAAGCTAACTATATACATAATGTTGTACAGCAGGACTCCAGAATGTATTTATCTTAAGTGAGGTGCTGCTCTTGTGTTGTTGTTTTCCTCTCCTTTGTCCCCCTCATTGTTGTTTTGATTCCCATTTCCCTAGAGCTGCCGCATACCACCGCAAAGCCAGGCATCTCCTGCCGCCACCAACCTCGGAGCCATGACCCCACACTGTGGCAGATCCGGGCTGACCTCCAACCTGGGCCCCTACGCCACCAACTGTGGGCCTGGACCCCCATGCCTCCACAGACCATTGTGCCTGGTCCCCTGCACCACCAAGGTCCCGGGGCAGGAGCCCTGGCGCCGCCTTTCACTGTGGAGTCGAGCCCCCTACGTCCCTGTGAACCACGGGGTAGGGCTCCCCGCACCACTGCAAAGTCTGGCCCCCGACTGCAGAGCCACTCCCCTGTGCACTGTGGACCGCGGGCTGTGCCCCCTGTGCTGCAGAGGACCCCGGGCCGGACTCCTGTGCCAACGTTGCCTGAGGAGCCGGGCCCCTGAGCCACCAAGGACGGTGCAACCAGGCCCCAGCACCACCAGGGACCACGGGGTCAGCCACCAGCTCCGCAGGCCCTGCAGTGTTGGCATCCTGGGGGCAGAGGAGGGAAGTTCAGTGAAGCCACTTCTTGACGTTGACCCTACACAGTAAGTTTAGAAACTCTTACCTTGTTGAATTTCCTCACCTGTCTTTTGGTAAATGCTAGAAGTGGAATTGCTGGATTCTGTGGTATCTTATGCATAATTGTTTAGGAAAGTGG
>NW_006959271.1:0-721 GCF_000164805.1 Carlito syrichta
CTCAAAGGGAAACCTTTTTGCCAATGTGGAAGAGGTAAAACAAAAAACAGCAGAAGCACTAAAAGGCATCCAAATTGACAAGTCCTAAAACTCTTTTGAGCAGTGGAAAAAGCATCTTGATAGTTGTATTGCACCAAACAGAGTAATTTCAAGGTGACTGATGTTTTAACATATAAGAATAAACACACAAGTTTTGGTCTCTCCTTGTAGATACAATGCCCACCCATTGCAGCATGCTCATTAGCAATTTGCCCTCCAATCAATTTTATCAATTTTGGTCACCCTAGAGTGGTGATGCAAATTTTAGCCTCCTTTAAAATCTTTTACATTTAAGACTCCATTGGCATCATTGATTCATCTCTGGGGAGATAGCCTCTTCATTTTGGTCTCTAATATGTATAATTCTGAATCTCTAGGTTAAAAACAGTGTGGAACAGAAGTAAGCCCCCACAATTGAAGGAACTTGGTTTTCTTCTGTCTTTCTTGCCTCCTGCGTCTGCTCTCTTCTCCTCTTGAGGCCAGTACTCAAAACAGGGCTAACCTTTAGACCTGAAATCTAGCCGTGATGGAAATCAAGTGAACTGTTCAGAAGAGACAAAGCCTATTTCTAATTGATTATGGCCAAATTTACAATTCAACTCTTTCAAATGAATGCAAGGTACATGGTAGATACTCTGATGTCCCCAATGCAACATTGATAACTGTTGGATGTAAAATTTTA
>NW_006959272.1:0-493 GCF_000164805.1 Carlito syrichta
GGGCTCAGACAGCCTCCCTCCTCGGCCGCCAGGGTGCGGTGCTGACTGCTGTAAGCGACGGTGCATGGCCTGGACTCGCTCGTTCTGGTGGCGGCGGTGATGTGAAGGAATGCCCCGGGACAGAGGCCACCGCATTCCAGAATGACAGGCGCGCCCCATCATGCAAGGATCATTTGGGATGGATGGTAGACACGAGGTCTCACCAACTTTCCCAGACGGATCTCAACCCATGTATTAGGGCCAGACACTGGCACTGGCTCCCAAAGCACTGGGATGATGAGGCTGATCACCCGAGCCTGGTCTTGATCCTTCATCAAAAATGAACCAGAACGCCTGATGCAGGGTCCCATGACTGGTATCCCAATGCTCTTGGAGGCCAAAGGTGGAAGATGGCTGGAACCCAGGAGCATAAAGTCAGCCCAGATGACACAGTGAGACCCCATCTCACATCCAAATAAGGGTTCTGGGGTCGAGGTGCCAGTTGTCCCAGTCA
>NW_006959273.1:0-970 GCF_000164805.1 Carlito syrichta
TCGAGGTGGGGCCCCGAGAGAGGTGTGGAGGCTCGGTGTGGGAGATTATGCTTGTCATCCCAGGGCTCTGGGAGGCCAAGGTGAGAAGATGGCCTGAGCCACCATGTTTGAGACCAGTCCCAGCATCTAGATGAGACCTCATCTCTACAAGAAGCCAAAAAAATGAGCCCAGCAAGATGGCACACATCTGTCGTTCCAGCCACTTGGGAGACCAAGGAAGGAGCATTCCTGGAGACCAGTCAGTGGAGGTCACTGTTGACGAGAATGGGAATCTGTGCTCTGGCCTGGGTGACAAAGTGGGAATCTGACTCAGAATAATAATACCAACCACCACCACCACCACCCCAGCCCAGGCTCAGTGGCTCAGCCTGGCATCCCTGCCCTTTGGAACCCCAGGCGAGTGGACAGCCTGAGTCTGTGGTTTTGACATCAGCCCAGGACATGGGGCAAGACATCATGTCGGCCATCAAAAATAAATCCAAACATTAGCCGGTCCTGATGGCTCAGGGCTGTGGTTCCAATCACTCAGTGGTCCAAGGCGGAAGGATCACCTGAGCCCACTAGTGGATTCCACGGTGACCGTGAGTGTGACCCTGAACTCTGGCATGGGTGACAGAGTGGGATTCAGACTCCAAATAAGAGTAATCACCACCACCACCACCAGCAGCAACCTTGCCATCCAGCATAAGGAGTCACCCTCTGGGATGGGAGAGGAAAAGGCGCTTTCCAGGCAGTCATTCATGGGAGGTTTCAAAGTTGGCCATGGGGCATGTCCATCCTGTGCCTCCAGCCATGTGCTCCAGAAGGTCTGTTTCCACCCTCTACACTCGTACCCCACAGCAAAGATGTGTGGGAGCTCACGAAACAGATGGCCCCATCTAGGGCGGCGGTCAGAAAAATAGTGATTAAGGCAGTCCGGCAAAGCTACAGCCAGTCCAGGGTTCCAGTCGTTCTGTCTGCCACCTTTGGG
>NW_006959274.1:0-7864 GCF_000164805.1 Carlito syrichta
GAGAATGGGATTGGCAGTAGCAGAACACTGCCAAGAGAGGAGGAAGGTATATAACATCAATAAGGGTACGTGACCTCAAACCAGGTGAAGTGGGGACCAAAGGAAGGCCCAAACATTACCTGTATGGTGACCACTTGTATACCTAATCCTGAATTGTACCCCACATCTTAAAATGAAAATTTAAAAAAGAAATAAAGATAATTGAGTCAATAATATCTGATAAGGATTTATGAAAATGCATGAAAACTATTAAAAAATATTCAAAGGGGAAAATGCAAGTATATCACTGCGTTTCTAATACTAAACATAAACATTTTTGGATAGACTATGAAAAGTTACATATTTGTGTATTGTAAAACCAAGACCAAATACTGACAAAATAAACAAGTAAAATAAAGTAACAGAGTTCAAAGTGCATGAGTCAAAACCTGACAGAACTGAAAAAATAAATCATCCATAAATGTAGTTAGAGTAATAAACACTTCTGTATTAATAATCAACAGAAGAAGGAAACAAAAAAATCAGTAAGGTTGTGAAAACTAGTAGAATAGTAAATACCAGCTTGATCAAATTGACATGTTGGGTGCTTGTAGTAGCCCATACCTGACATTCTTTTCGGCTTGTGTGGAACTATCAACAAGATGAAGCATATGTTCTTTGCCATACAGTAAGCCTCTCTGTATTTTAAGAATAAAAACACTGAAGGATTCTTTCTGATCACTATAGAATTAAACTACAAGTCAATAATAGTTATTTATTAGGAAAATCTTCCAAATATGTATAAATATTTACTTTTAAATGACACATGGGCCAAAAATTAATCACAAGATAAATTAGAGATATAATTAGATCAATCAATATGAAAAAGTATATCAAAATTTGTGAAACACAACTACTGCATTGCTTATAAAGATAAAAAGATAACTAACATTAACTGCTGATATTAGAAAAGAAGAACATCTTGAAATCAATTACCTGTTTTTTTTATGAACATAGAATAAAAAACAAAGCAAGTAACAAAATAAACAACCTAGTATTGATTGTAAAAAATAGGATAAAATAAGTATATGACTCTATTGTGATATAAATAATGATTGATTAAATGCAAAAAGAGAGGGAAAAAGACAAGTCTTCTTTGGAGATATTTTTTCTAATGTATATATAGATATTCTTCTTTCCAGAAGATGGAGTTTGCTCACAGTCTTCGTCAATCTCATCTTGAGTGTGAGCTGGACCTAGTGATTCACTTCTAAAGAATAGACTGTGGGAAGAAAAAATAGTATTTTTAGAGTTAATAGACTAGGCTGACCTACCTTAACACTGCCCCACCCAAATGGTAAATGCTGATGTCACTGATGGCATGTTGATGCTTTTGTACTTATAATATGATGTGACAAAAAGGTCACTGTACCTCTGTGATTTCTTCCTAAAAAGACTTTAACCCCTGTCTACACATAAATAAATCATTAGATAAACTTAAAATGAAGGGTGTTTCACAAAAAAACTGGCAAAACTTTCTTTAAAACTGTAAAATCATGAAAAACAAGAAAAGATGAAGAAACTGTCACAGAACAGAGGAAACTAAGGAGACCTGAGGACTAAATGCATTGTGGCATCCTGGATTGGTCATGAAATACAGAAATTACATTACTTGTAAAACTCATGAAATATAAAAGTGTTTAGTATGGTTAATGACAATAAACCAAGCTGATATCTTAGTTTTCACAAATGTACCAAGACAATATAAGATCTTAACTTCAGAGGAAGGTAAACAAAGAGTATAGTGGAATACTGTTCACTATCTTTGAAATTTTTCTGTTAAGTTAAAATTATTCCAAAAGTAAGTTTATTATGTAAAAAAGAGAGCTATTGGGTTATATTATTATGAGACATGGTTTATTAGGTCAAAAAACATACTAGAGACATGAAGCTTATTACTTATCTGTAAAAGGAGACAGTTCAAGAGGACATACCAATGCTCGATGTACTTTTGTAATTAGTAACAGAGTTTCAAAATACTTAGTGAAAAACCAGTTAGAACTGAAAGGGAAAGAGACAAATTCACAATTATATTCAAGATTTCAACACTCATGTAACAAGATCAAACAATTTTACCAATGAATAAAATACTTTACCAATGAATAAAACACTTTTGAGATTCTTAAAATAGCACCTTGGACTTTAATGATGGAAAACAGTCAAGAATAAAGATGGAAAGAGTTAACTTTTCATAGAAAAGTTGGTGAGTATTGGTGTTTTAAAAGAGCCCCAAAGGGAAATTAATATAGTTCCCATGAAATCTGAGTGGCACTGGTATCTGATTCAATTCATATCTAAAACATATTCAGGTAAGGACATTCCAGAAATGAGCTTAGCAGTGGAGTAAAAGCTAAGCCAAGAGTGTGTTGCCTCATTCTGCAGACTAGAAGAGGGTCCTGCAGGTAGGGACCAGACTGGGCATTATTCTTCTGAGACCTGGAAATAACAATATGGAAATTCATATGGAAACATAAATGACCATTAATAGCCAAAACAAACCTCAGCAAAATAAACAAAGCAGAGGCCGGGCTCGGTGGCTGAGCCTGTAATCCCAACACTTTGGGAGGCTGAGGTGAGTGAACTGCTTGAGCCCGCAGGTTTGAGACCCACCCTGGCAACTTGGTGAGACCTCATCTCTACAATAAATCAAAAACTAGCCGGGCATGGTAATGCATGCCTATAGTTTCGACTACTTGGAAGGCTGAGACAGAAGGATCGCCGGAGCCCAGCAGGTAGAGACTGTGGTGGCCAGGAGTGTGCCACTGCACTCCAGTCTGGGAAAGAGTGAGACTCCAACTCAAAATAAATAAATAAATAATAAAAATAAAGTGGGATGTATCACACTTCCAAACTTTACTTAAAATTTATTATAAGGTTATGATAATCAAAACAGCCTTATTGGTACAAGAACAGTCATATAAACCAATGGAACAGGATAGAGATTATGAAAGCAAATCATCAATTTCTCCATCGATTCATCTTTGACAAAGCTTCCACCATCAACAACTGCGGAGAGGAGAACCTATTCAGTAAATGGTGCTGAGAAAACTGGCTGACTACATGCAGATGATTAAAACAAGACCCCTACCTATCACCATACGCAAAAATCAACTCTAAATGGATCAAAGTCCTAAATGTAAAACCTCAAACTATAAGAACCTTAGAAAATGCAGGAGACACCCCAATGGAAATTAGAACTAACAACCAATTCCTGATCAAAACCCCAAATGCCCATGCCATAAGAGATAAGATAGACTAGTGGGACCCCATCAAACCTAAAAGCTTCTGAAAAGCAAAAGAAATCATCAAGACAGCAGGGAGACAGTCCACAAAATGGGAAAAAACATTTGCCAACTGTATATCTGACAAAGGCCTAACATCCTGTATTCACAAGGAACTCAAACATGCTGAAAAGAAAAAAACAAACAGCCCTATTACAAAGTGAGCAAAATATATGAATAGAAATTCCTCAAAATAAAATATATGAGCAGCCAACAGATTCATGAAAAATGCTCAGCCTCTCCAATCATCAAAGAAATGCAAATTAAAACCACACTGAAGCTGGCTCAGTGGCTCAGCCTGTAATCCCGTGCCTTTGGGAGGCTGAGGTAAGTGGATTGCCTGAGCCCTCGGGTTCAAGACCCACCTGGGCAGCGAGACCTCATCTCTACAATAAATCAAAAAATTAGCCAGGCGTGGTAGCACATGCCTGTAATTATAGCTGCTCGGAAGGCTGAGGCGGAAGGATCGCAGGAGCCCAGCAGGTCAAGGCTGCGATAGCCGGGAGCAGTCACTGCACTCCAGTCTGGGAGACAGAGTGAAACTCCAACTCAAAAAAAAAAAACAAAACAAAAAAACAAAAAACCACATTCAGATACCAACTACCCCAGTCAGCATGGGATCACTGAAAAAAAAAACAGATGCTGGAGAGGATGTGGAAAAAAGGGAATACTTCTACATTGTAAGTGGGAGTGTAAACTAGTACAACCTCTGTGGAAAACAGATTGGCAATTTCTAAAAGATCTAAAAATTGACCTTTCATATAACCCCACAATTCCCCTTTTGGGAATATACCCAGAGGAACTCAAATCACTCTATGAAAAAGATACCTGCACATGCATGTTTATTGCAGCATTGTTCACAATAACAAAAGCACAAAACCAATTGTGTTGTTCATCAAAAGGAGACTGGAATAAAAAAATGCAGTTTGTATACACGATGGAATCTGATGCACCCACAAAGTAGGACAAAATTATGAACTTCACTGCAACTTGAATGGACTTAGAGTCTATAATACCGAGAGTGATCTATCACAGAAACAAAGAACTGAGTGCTACATGTTCTCACTCATAAGCAGACCCTGAACAATTATCTTAATACTATAAAAAAGAGATTGGCAGTAGTGGGAAACTGCCAGGGAAGGGAAGAGGGGCATACTTCATCCATAAGGATACCTGATTTCAAACCAGGTGAAGTGAGGCCCAAGCTTTTCCTGCACAGTGACTATTTGTATATCTAACCATGAATTGTACCCCACCACTTAAAAAAAAGAAAAAAAAAAAAAGAATCTCACCCAAATGGAAAAGGTGACATCAGCAGAAAGAAGCCAAAAGTGACTACTGTGCCTAGGACCTGAAGTAGAAATAATCTGAATTCAGCAGTTAGATGAAAAATAGAGCCACAGATATACTAGACATATCCAGAAAAATTATGAAAGCACCTCATGTGAGAAAGTGTTAGCCTTATTCCTATCCATGCTCTTAGGGAGTTCACACTGGATCATAATAGTAATTATCAAGGAAATTGCCCCTTCCTACTTCTTAGTTCTTCACCAACACACCCATATTTTCTCTACAGAAATACTCATTTTTTTCATGCATTTTCCTATCCTACTCTTTTTACCAGATATTGTGAAAAATTATACAAAATTTTAACGAGACTTAGATGTCACCACTGGCCACGATGCCAGCATGAAAATTTATGCTTATGTTTACTAGAATGAAATGGTTTTGATGGACTTTGAAAACTATCATCTTCAATATCTGAGGAATAAAATATGCTTGATAAATGACAGAACTTCAAAATCAAAGAAGTGACCAAATCGCCTTTCAAGGCAATAGGTAACATGGATGTGTTGACTATAAAAGTAAACAACAATAACCGTGAAGTTGATGAAGCTTTAGCTATAGAGACCTCATTTGCTATTGGTTATACCCAACGGTAATTGTTATTTTCTGTAGATGCCAGGAGACAGCAGAAACTCCTCACAAGCATCAGAGGCTTTATGGGTCATCTTGGACAAAATAAGACAGGTGAAATTCATCAAATACTAAGGTGATTATGTAGCAAACTTGCTCAAGATTAGATCCATTTTTGCATGGTGGAGTGTATTTATGACATGCACCCTTGAACATGGTTGCAATGAAGTGTGATACCAGGCTACTTTTCCTACAGTTATGGAAAATAGCATTTTGAAAAAATAAATTACATCCACATATATGTATATACATATATACACACATACATAACCTCACACAAATACATACACACCCATGTATACATATAAACACACACATGCATACATATACACATATACATAGATATACAACTGTTTAATGCTTTCATATGGAAACTTGCTATACATAGTAGTCATAGACATATGGTTAACTCTACAGACAGCAGATTTTATTCTATAATAAAATATGGAAAAAATTCCACAGTACATCAGAAACACAAAAGATGAAGTCACATCTGACCCTGAAGAAATACAAAAGATCATTAGAGACTACTACATACACTTGTATGGAAACAAACTTGAAAACTTTAAGGAAATGGAGGACTTTCTGACATCACACAACCTACCTAAGTTGGAACAAGAAGAAATTGAGACCCTAAATAAACCAATAACAATCAAGGAAATCGACTACATAATAAGAAAACTTCCTAACAAAAAAAGCCCTGGACCAGATGGCTTTCCAGCAGAATTCTACAAGACATTTAAGGAGGAGCTGATACCAGTCCTACTGAAGGTATTCAAGGTGATTGAAAAAGATGGAACGCTCCCCAAATCATTTATGAAGCCAACATCACATTGATACCCAAGCCAGGTAAAGATCCAACAAAGAAAGAGAACTACAGGTCAATATTTTTGATGAACATAGATGCTAAAATTCTCAACAAGATCCTAGCAAACCGGATTCAGTAATACATCTCAAAAATCATCCATCATGACCAAGTAGGCTTCATTCCTGGGATGCAAGGTGGGTCCAACATTCATAAAACCATAAATGTAATTAAATACATCAACAGATGTCAAAACAAAAACCACATGATTATATCATTAGATACAGAAAAAGCTTTTGATAAAATCCAGCATTTCAAGGGTTTTAGTAAAAACCCTTGAACATCTAGGCATACAGGGAACATACCTCAAAATAGTAAAAGCCATCTATGAGAAACCCACAGCGAGCATACTCCTAAATGGACAAAAATTAGAACCATTTCCCCTGAAAACTGGAACAAGACAAGGATGCCCACTCTTACCCCTCCTGTTCAACATAGTATTGGAAGTCCTGGCTAGAGCTATCAGAGAAGAGAAGGCAATCAGGGGTATCCAAATAGGAAAAGAGGAAGTCAAGTTATCTCTCTTTGCAGATGATATGATTGTATACCTTGAAAACCCAAGAGAATCTGTCAAAAACCTCCTTACACTGATATTGGCCTTTGGCAAAGTCTCAGGTTACAAAATAAATGTACAAAAGACAATCACGTTTCTCTACACCAACAATAAACAAAGAGAAACCCAAATAAAAAACACAATTCCATTCACAATAGCCACAAAAGAAATGAAATACCTTGGAATCTCCCTAACCAGAGACGTGAAAGACCTTTAGAAGGAAAACTACAAAACACTGCTCAAAGAAATCAAAGTTGAAACAAACAAGTGGAAAAATATCCCATGCTCATGGATCGGAAGAATCAACATTGTGAAGATGTCCATCTTACCTAAGGCAATCTACAAATTCAATGCAATACCCATCAAATTACCAGCAACATTCTTCTCGGACCTAGAAAAAACAATGCAGGAATTCATATGGAAACACAAACGTCCAATAGCCAGAACAATCCTCAGCAAAAAAACAAAGCAGGTGGTATCACATTACCAGACTTCAAACTTTACTATAAAGTTACAATCATCAAAACAGCTTGGTATTGGTATAGGAACAGGCATATAGATCAATGGAATAGAATTGAGATTCCAGAAGCAAAACATTAATTTCTCAACCAACTCATCTTTGACAAAGCCTCCACCACCTACCACTGGGGAGAGGAGAACCTATTCAGTAAATGGTGCTGGGAAAACTGGCTGACCACATGCAGAAGATTGAAACAGGAACCCTATCTATCTCCATGCACAAAGGTTAATTCCAAATGGATCAGAGACCTAAATGTAAAACCTCAAACCATAAGAACCTTAGAAAATGAAGGAAATACCGTCATGGAAATCGGAACTGGCATCCAATTCCTGAACAAAACCCAAAACCCATAGCTCATAAGAGAGAAAATAGACAAGTAGGACCTTATTAAACTGACAAGCTTCTGCAAAGCCAAAGAAACCATCAAGAGAGCAGGGAGACAGCCTACAGATTGGGAAAAAGTATTTGTCAACTCCAGGTCTGACAAAGGCTTATCATCCTGGATCTACAAGGAACTCAAACGTGCTGAAAAGAAAAAATAAACAACCCCGTTATAAAATGGGCAAAAGATATGAACAGACACTTCACAAAAGAAGACATCCGAGCAACCAACAAACACATGAAGAAAT
>NW_006959274.1:7884-11252 GCF_000164805.1 Carlito syrichta
AAAGAAACCATCGAGAGAGCAGGGAGACAGCCTACAGACTGGGAAAAAATAATAGGCAACACCAGTTCTGACAAAGGCTTATCATATTGGATCTTCAAGGAACTCAAGCATGGTAAAAAGAAAAAAACAAACAACCCCATTATCAAATGGGCAAAAGATATGAACAGACACTTCACAAAGGAAGACATCTGAGCAGCCAACAGACACATGAAGAAATGTTCAACCTCACTAATCATCAGGGAGATGCAAATCAATACCACACTGAGATACCACCTAACCCCAGTCAGAATGGCAATTATCAACAAGTCAAAAAATAACAGTGCTGGAGAGGGTGTGGTGAAAAGGGAACACTTCTACACTGTTGGTGGGAGTGTAATCTAGTGCAACCTCTGTGGAAAGCAGTGTGCCGATTCCTAAAAGCTCTAAATACCAACCTCCCATATGACCCCGCAATCCCCCTACTGGGAATATATCCTGAAGAACACAAATCACTCTATCAAAAAAGATACCTGCACACTCATGTTTATCGCAGCACTATTCACAATAGCAAGAACATGGAAACAGCCATGCTGCCCAACAAAAGAGGACTGGATTAAAAAAATGTGGTACATATACACGATGGAATACTATGCAGTCATAAAAAAGAACAAAATCAACCGGGCTCGGTGGCTCAGCCTGTAATCCCGCGCCTTTGGGAGGCTGAGGTGAGTGGATTGCCTGAGCCCGCGGGTTCGAGACCCGCCTGGGCAGCGAGACCTCATCTCTACAATAAATCAAAAAATCTGCCGGGCATGGTAGCGCGCGCCTGTAATTTTGGCTACTCGGAAGGCTGAGGCGGAAGGAGCCCAGCGGGTTGAGGCTGCGGTGGCCAGGAGTGGCCACTGCACTCCAGTCTGGGCGACAGAGTGAGACTCCACCTCAAAAAAAAAAAGGAACAAAATCATGAATTTCGCAGCAACCTGGATGGAACTCGAGTCTATAATACTGAGTGACCTCTTACAGAAACAAAGATCCGAGTATCACATGTTCTCACTCATAATGGACCTTAAACATCCAATGCAATACTATACGAAAATGACTGAGTACTGGGAAACTATGGTGGGGGGAGGGAGATGGGATTAACAGTAGCAAATATCTGTCTGGGAACGGGGAAACACCCCATATCAACAGGGTGCCTGAATGAAACGCAATTGTATACCTAACCCTTAACTGTACCCTACAACTTCATAATAAAAAATAAATAAATAAATTTTTAAAATTACATAAAACTACTACTGAAGTATTGTGTACATATGTGTTTATGTATATGTTTGTGTTTATGCATATGTATATATATATTTGTCCAGGCACATTGGTTAATAGCACTTTGGGCAGTCAAGGTGGGAAGATTGCTTGGGCCATGATTTTGAGAGCAGTCTGGGCAAGGTCTCTTATGGTACCCAGGCTGGTCTCAAACTCCTGGCTTCAATCAATCACCCTTCCTTGGTCTTCCAAAGGATTGGAATTACAGGCATGAGCAACTACACCCAGCCCATATGTCTACCATATGAATCAAATAACAACACAAAGTCCTCCAGTGTGGTGTCTATAAACCCTAGTGCAGTTCTGTAGCGTCCTGCCTGATTAATAATAAGCTCCAGTTTCTAGAAAGCTAGCACCTTACTTCCTGTCATTATAGTGTTTGTCTGGAGTCATGTCATGCATCACTTTTATACATCTAGTACAAAGGGGGAAAAATGCAGTATTTATGTGACAAATTGTAAGCTATAAGAGTTTATATTTTAGTTAACCTTCTTTAATTTACCCCCAATTTTTTTTAATCTAACTGAATTTAGCAATATAGTATGAAATAACAGGTCTTAGCAACTTAGATGACAAAAGACTAAATTGTTGGAAAGTTTTACTTACCTTCAAAAACAACTTAGTTCAAGTATCTTTCACTATAAGAATACAATGAATGTTTAATCTTCAAAATACAACTGCATTTTGTGAACTAATATTTAACAATAATAAAAGAGCAAATAGGAAGGCTAAAATAATATGCGTTTGATTTCTGTTCACTCTATGTGTTTTTCTATTTCTTATGCAAAAGAGCAAATACTGTTGATACTATTTTTGACTTTTTACCTTTAGATTCTTTATGTACTTTGCTAAGGTTTTATGAAGGTAAGACGTCATTTGGGACTAATTTGGGACCTTTAATTATTGTCATGAGGAGAAAAGATTATCCGATTATATTGAGTAAGTTATTTACATTACACTAATAGACATTGAAAATAGCAGAGCCAGATCGGTGGCTCAGCCTGTAATCCCGCACCTTTGGGAGGCTGAGGTGAGTGAATTGCCTGAGTCTACGGGTTCGAGACCCACCTGGGCAACTTGGCAAGACCTCATCTCTACAATAAATATCCGGGCTCGGTGGCTCAGCCTGTAATCCTGCACCTTTGGGAGGCTGAGGTGAGTTGATTGCCTGAGCCCGTGGGTTCAAGACCCGCCTGGGCCGTGAGAGCTCATCTCTACAATAAACCAAAAAATCAGCTGGGCATGATAGCGCATGCCTGTAATTCCAGCTACTTGGAAGGCTGAGGCGGAAGGATCACCGGAGCCCAGCAGGCCGCTCCCGGCCACCACACTCCAGTCTGAGCGACAGAGTGAGACTCCAACTCAAAAAAAAAAGAAAAAAGAAAAAGAAAATAGCAGAAATGATTGCAATCTACAGAATAAAAAGTTATACTATTCAGTATATACACTCTATAAATAAAAGTCATTTGGCAATAGGATCACTTAATAAACTGAGACTTTGTAACTATTAGTTTCTTGTAAATGAGAAAATATTATAAATGTATCTAGTAGAACATTTAATAACTATAAAAAGGAAAAATCATCTGAAATGACACAAATAATCTCGATATGATACATTCTTAAAATATTATCTACATTGAATATATTTACAATTGCAATAATTTAACTGTCTTGTTTAGCAAAATAACTTAAATTTCAAGTTCTAAGAAGCAAAAACACTATGACTATTGTGAAAAATAAATTGAATGTTTCAGATGATCATTTGTCCCACTTATATTAATACGCACACACAATTACTTTACATTTTAGAAGGACTACTAAATAATAAATACCAGTACTTACTAAATTGTTCCATGTTGAAATAGTTATACTCTATAATTAAAAAAAAAATTCACAAACTGGCAATATTGAAATCTTCAATTGTGAAAGACTTGTTTAAATACAATAAAATTTTGATATGTAAGCCAAAAAGGGGAAGGAGAGGAATATTCTTAATTAACTTTGGTTTCTACAAACGTGTATGTGGCAATTTTTAGGAATGAATTTCCATATTAACACAGTGATTT
>NW_006959275.1:0-802 GCF_000164805.1 Carlito syrichta
CCAAAGGCCGCAATTTTGAGGTTGACAGAGAATGACGGTCGTGACTCTCGGTCCCTGCCTGGGCCAACAGAGCCAGATCCTGTCTCCAAAAGCATCAGAATCGTACCCAGATTCTCAACTAAGCATGGTGTGTTCACAGGGCAACTGGCCTTAGAGTCCTGAAAAATGTGATTGTGGGGGAAGAAATGTCCCTGGGTGAGAAATTTGTCCCTGGCCTTTCTTAGTGGAAGAACCTCATTGCCGGGTCAGAGGTAACCTGTCTGGGGCACATTTCCACCTTGAAGAGGAGAGCTGGCAGTAACCCAGCCAGGGAGCCTGGGAAATCCCGCACCAAAGTGGGGCTGCCATTGGGTAAGGCTGTGGCTGGAAGGTGCCAAGTTTGGGGAACCCTCACATGTGGAGGGGTGGGGGGGAAGGCCTGAGGACAGAAAGTTTGCAGGTGAATAGATTTCGTTCTTTCTTTCTTTCTTTCTTTCTTTCTTTCTTTCTTTCTTTCTTTCTTTCTTTCTTTCTTTTCTTTCCTCACTAGGTTGCCCAGGCTGCTCTCATACCATCTAACTCAGCCCATCGTCTAGTCCTGGTCCTCTAAAACTGCAGTGATCATAGGCTTTCCATTTGGCCCACATCCTTGTCTTCCTGCCTGGTCTTGAGAACTCTGGGCCAGAGGCAAACCTCCTGCTAAGCCTGCCCTCAACCAAAGGTTTTCTGGGTTTTGCTTGGGGTCGAGTTGTGGGCTTGCTGTGGTGTCCATCCTGTTCTCGAGCTCCCGGGCTCAGCCATCTTCCCGTCTCAGCCTCTGTGA
>NW_006959275.1:2564-3382 GCF_000164805.1 Carlito syrichta
TTGGGATGGAGGGTAGAGCCGAGTCTTCACCGAGTTGCCTGGGCAGGTCCTGGCATTCTGCTCGGGCCAGCACTGTTTTCAGCCTCCCAAAGCTCTGGGATGATGAGACTGAGCCCTTAGCTGGCCTCAATCCTAGCTTGAAAACAAGCAGGCCCGGGCATGGCAGACCACACCTGGAATCCCAGTACTCTGTGAGGGGGAGGTGGGAGTATGGCTGGAGATCAGTAGCCCAAGACCAGCCTGGTCCATGCAGGGAGATTCTGTCTCCACACCCATTTAAACAGGGTGTCTGGGGTCGATATGTTCATCATCCTGGCCATTCTGGAGGCTGAGGGTGGAGGATTGCCAAAGTCAGCTATTTCGACGTTTGCAGAGAATGACGTTTGTGTCCCCAGGCCCAGGTCTGGGTCACCGAGCCAGACCCTGTCTCCTAAAACATCTTATTCATACACAGATTCTCATCTGCACATTGTGTGTTCACAGGGAGACTGGTTTTAGAGCTAGTAACAATGGATTGGGGGAAAATAATGTCCCCGGTTGACAGATGTGTCCATGGCCTCTCTTGGCGGGAGGTCTTCCTTGCTAAGTCAGATAGTCAGCCTGCCTAGGGCACAATTCTGACCTCGGAGAGGAGAGTCAGGAGGAGCCCGGTCAGTGAACCTCATCAACTCCCTCACCAAAGCAGGAGTACCCATTGGGGTGGTTGGAACTGGAAGGTCCCGAGTTTGGGGGACCCTCACATATGAGTGGGTGGGGAGAAGGATTGAGGGCAGAAGTTTTGCAGGATAATGGATTTCTTTCTTTTGCTCTTTCTTTCT
>NW_006959275.1:4316-6178 GCF_000164805.1 Carlito syrichta
GAGGCTGGGGTGGCCGAGTGAGGGCCCCCTTCACTCCAGCTGGGCTAGAGATCCAGATCCAGACTCAAAATAATGATATCAACTATCAGCACCACCACAAGCACAGACCAGGCTCAGGTGTTCAGCCTGGCATTCCAGACTTTCAGAGACCCAGGCAACTGGATGGCCTGAGCATGCAGGTTTGACACCAGCCCAGAACACAGGGCAGGGCCTCGTGTCGGCCATCAAAAATAAATCCATAAATTAGTCAGGTGTTTGTGGTGAAGTCCTGTGGTTCCAGCCACTTGGTGGGCCACGGTGGGAAGATTGCCTAAGCCTGACAGATGGAGTATGCAGTGGCTGTGAGAGTGCTGTTGTGCTCCGGTCTGGGCAACAGAGGAGGATTCCGGCTCCAAATAATAATAATAATCACCACCACCACCACCCCTGCCACACAGCACGAGGAGTCACACTTAGAAATGGGAGAGGAAAGGGCAGTCTCTGCCCTGTCATTCACAGGAGGTTTCAAAGGTGGCCACTGGGCATGTCCCTCCCATGCCTTCAGCCATGTGCCCCACAATGCCTGCCTCCACCCTCCACATTCATGCCCAACAGCAAAGATGTGTGTGAGCTCATGGAACAGATGACCTCAAGGTAGGATGGCTGTCGGGCACAGAGCAATAAAGTCAGTCTGGCAACACTGCAGGCAGCCCAGATCCAGTCGCCCTGTCTGCCACCTTCAGGTAGGGGGAGGACCACTTCCTCTCCTGAACACTCTATTGGCAACCGCTCATACAGACCATTCCTGGGTAGCCCTGGACGCCTGTCCTGATGCAAGTTGGAGGCATCATTTTTTGTCACCAAAGTCTCCATTGGCTAGGTTGGGGCACAGTGGTATGATCGTGGCTCCCAGGGACTCAACCTGTGGGACACAGGCTGTCCTCCCACCTCAGCCCCTGAGCAGACAGGACTCAGGGGACACCACGCCTGACTCAATTTTGGGGAACTCTCTCCGAATTGAGGTCTGGCCATGTAGCTCAGGCTAGTAACCGAATCCTGGGCTCAGGCAGACTCCCGCATCAGCCTCCCAGGTCACGGGGCTGATGGGCATTAGCCATGGTGCCCAGCCCGGACTCGCACATTCTGTCAGTGGAGGCAATGCAAAGGAAGACACTGGGATGGAGCCACTGCATCCAGTGTATCCGGGACCGTGGGTATGACCACATGCGATTCCAGCATTTGCCTTCTGGAGAGCGATGAGGTCTCACTATGTGACCCAGGCTGGTATCAAACTACCAGGATCCAGTGGTCCCCAGCCTCAGCCTCCCAAAGCCACAACCCAAATATCTGCTGATATACCGTATTTCGGGGACTCTAGACCCAAGCCTGGGGCCTCCTTCCTAAATGAACTTTGTCTATTCACTATGATCCCAACTCCATGAACAAATGGATGCTCTTCTTTTTTTTCCTTTTATCCTTTTATTCTTTGAATAGGATTCTCACTCCATCACCCATGCTGGAGGACTGTGGCTCTCTCCTGGTCCAAACAGCCTTGGCCTGCAGAATTCTGGCAAGCTTTCCCCAGCCTTTTGAGAATCCAGAATGACAGGTGTGCACCAGCATGCCCAGCTCATTTAGGATGGAGGGTAGAGACAAGGAATCACCTAGTTTCCCGAGTGTTTCTTTGCCCATGGGCATGGGACGGCTGCTGGGCTCGGCCTCCAAAGGGGTTGGGATGACAAGGCTGTGCCCCGAGCCCAGACTTGATCCATCATCAAAACTCACTAGACAGCCTGGCATGGCAGCCTATGCCTGGAATCCCAGCACTCTGGGAGGCCAAGGCAGGAGGATGGCTGGAGCCCAGGAGCCCAAAGGCAGCCTGG
>NW_006959276.1:0-1248 GCF_000164805.1 Carlito syrichta
GAGTCCCCAGCCTTAGGCTACAATTCCCCAAAGACAGTGGATTGGCAGACAATGGGGCTGTGGATTTGGAAGGCTAAGGAGGGGGACTGAAAGAGCCTGGGACTTTGAGACCAGCCTGAGGCACGTAGTGAGACCTCGTCACTCATTGGAATGCAAACACTGGAGGCGTGGGTGGTGGCACCTGTGGTGCCGGCTTAATGGAATGTGGTGGCCTCTGTCCTGGAGCATTCCTTTGCTTGAACACGATGATAGAACTTGTGTGTCCAGGCCAGCCACCATGGTTCATGGTCATCAGCCTCATGACCTTGGATGCCGAGTGTGAGGCTGCCTGAGCCAAGGGGTCGAAGACCAGCCCAGGTGACACGGCCAGGCTTCATCTCGGCTAGTGATCCCCAAAATAAAGTCAGGCATGATGGCCACCAGAGTCCCGACTGCTCAGGGGCCAAGGGGTATGACCGCCTAAACTCTGCAGGTCAAGGGCCACGATCCAGTCACTTTGCTATAGCCCAGCCTATGGTGATTATGGCGGGAAAAAAAGGAGCCTCCCACATTCATCACGATTGGCAACCACGGCTCCCCAGGGAAAGTTCCAGGTGGGTGGGGAATGACGGAGTTATCGGGAGAGGAAGGGAACCTCACCCAGCACGATGGTGGCAGACCAGGCTACCAGAAACTGGGCTAGACACAAACTTTACTAATCACCTTGATCCCTCTGTGCCCGTCAGCCACCCTAACTTGGGGTAGTCTGCTCTGGGAGCTCACATGTGTCTTTTCAATGGGGCATGAGTGTGGAGGGTGGAGGCTGACCTTCTGGGGTGCATGGCCAAAGGCACAGGACAGATGTGCCTGGTGGTCACCTTTGAAACCCCTTGTGTATGACAAGCTAGAAAGTGCCTTTTCCTCTCTCATCCGTGAGGGTGATTCCTTGCTCTGGGTGTCAGGGGTGGTGGTGGTGATGGTGATTAATATTTGGGGTATCCTGCTCTGTCTTCCCAGCCAGATTTCAAGGGCATGCTCACAGCTACAGCGGATGCCACCTGCCTGGCTCAGGTTATCCTCCACCCTCGGCCCCCCCGAGTTGCTGGAACCACAGGACTGCTCCACTACACTTGGTTAATTTTTGGATTTATTTTTGATGGCCGAGATGAGGTCTTCCCCATGTTGCAGGATAGTGGCAAAACCGTAGGCTTAGGCCGTCCACTCACCTGGGCCTCCGAAGGGCCAGGATGCCAGTCTAAGCCCCTGAGC
>NW_006959276.1:3012-3717 GCF_000164805.1 Carlito syrichta
ATCAAGTCTGGGCTCGGGGCACAGCCCTGTCATTCCCAACCCCTTTAGGAGGCCGAGGCCCAGCAGCCGTCCCATGCCCATGGGCAAAGAAACACTCGGGAAACTAGGTGATTCCTTGTCTCTACCCTCCATCCTAAATGAGCTGGGCATGCTGGTGCACACCTGTCATTCTGGATTCTCAAAAGGCTGGGGAAAGCTTGCCAGAACTCTGCAGGCCAAGGCTGTTTGGACCAGGAGAGAGCCACAGTCCTCCAGCATGGGTGATGGAGTGAGAATCCTATTCAAAGAATAAAAGGATAAAAGGAAAAAAAAGAAGAACATCCATTTGTTCATGGAGTTGGGATCATAGTGAACAGACAAAGTTCATTTGGGAAGGAGGCCCCAGGCTTGGGTCTAGAGTCCCCGAAATATGGTATATCAGCAGATATTTGGGTTGTGGCTTTGGGAGGCTGAGGCAGGGGACCACTGGATCCTGGTAGTTTGATACCAGCCTGGGTCACATAGCGAGACCTCATCGCTCTCCAGAAGGCAAATGCTGGAATTGCATGTGGTCATGCCCACGGTCCCGGATACACTGGATGCAGTGGCTCCATCCCAGTGTATTCCTTTGCATTGCCTCCACTGACAGAATGTGCGAGTCCAGGCTGGGCACCATGGCTAATGCCCATCAGCCCTGTGCCCTGGGAGGCTGATGCGGGAGTCTGC
>NW_006959277.1:0-801 GCF_000164805.1 Carlito syrichta
AAATATTGTAGAATAGGTCATGCTACCTCTGGGAATTATGTTAGTCCAAGCATGATCAAACATGATATTTTGAGGTTTTATAAGAATACAGTTAACTTTAGAAATTTCATTGTTCCCACTATCTACTAATTGTAGTTTTGGCTTTAGTGCAATTACAGTTTGTATTTGGGTTTTATTTTAGAAGCTTTATTGCTGATTCTCAGATTTATATATTAGGATTGGGAATTAGAAACTTTATAGAAATTAAGATAGATACATAGGATTTTAGAATAGCCATTTTGTTAAAAGATTATAATCAACTGTTCCTGGAAATGACCCAGAGTGATCTTGAACTGGGCCACATTCTTTAGGAACTGGTTTGAGCTATAATTAAGAAGTTTTTTATAGTACAGGTAAAATTAGCACAGAACAGAAAGGTATTAGGATTTAAGTCAGTCATTAGGTGTTGGGGATGCATAAGTTTTAGAAGTTATTGATTATTGGAATATTATGATGTTAGAATTGTTGTATTGTTTGTGAGGAACATTAACCAAGCATAAGGAACAGCAAAATAATATTGGGATTTTCTTTCCTCATGCTTAAGGAAACACCTGGTGGGTGGGGGGGATGGCCCTCATCCACCTGGCTTCATGTTTCGTGTGAAAAATCTTGTGATCTTGCCTGTGAAACTTTAGGATAAAAGTCTTACAGTTTACCCCATTAAATTGGCTTCTGCAATATATGGAAGTTCAGTCTCATTCTTTCTCTCCCTTCTAATTTCTTTCTCTTTAATTTCTTCAGAATAATCGCTGATGCAGCCCC
>NW_006959278.1:0-847 GCF_000164805.1 Carlito syrichta
AGTAGGCTAGCCAACTCACCTAACTCGTGACTTAGCTAGCCAGCCACCCGGCTAGCCAGCTGACTTAACTAGCTAGCTACCGACCTAGACAGGTGGCTAGACAGCTGACTTAACCAGCTAGCCAACTGGCTAGCCAGGTGAATTAACTATATAGCTACCTAGCTAGCGAGTTGGCTCTCCACTTGAATTAGCAAGCACACTTATCCAGCTAGCCAGCTGGCTAGCCAGCTTACTCAACTAGCTGACATAACTAGTTAGCCATATGACTAGCCAGCCTATTTAACTAGCTGACATCGATAGCTAGCCAGGTGGCTAGCCAGCTGACTTAACTAGCTAGCTACCGATGCATACCACTGTCTTGCCTGCTGAATTAACTAGCTTGCTACCTAGCTAAACAGCTGGCTAGCGAGCTGACTTAACTAGGTGACTTAACTAGCTAGCCAGGTGGCTAGTCAGCTGACTTAAGTAGTTAACTACCCAGGTAGGCAGCTGGCTAGTCACCTGACTTAACTAACTGAATCAATTAGCTAGCCAGCTGACTTATCTATCTGATTTAACTAGCTAGCCAGCTGGTTGGCCAGCTAAATTAACTAGCTGACTTAACCAACTAACCAGCAGGTTAGCCAACTGACTTAATTAGCTAGCTACCTACATAGCCAGCTGGGAAGCCAGATGAATTAACAAGTTGACTTAACTAGCTAGCCATCTGACTAGACAGCTGACTTAACTGGCTTGATACCTACTATCTAGCTGGTTAGCCAACTGACTTAACTAGTTGACTTAACCAGCTAGCAAGCTGGCACCACCTAGCTGACTTATTTAGTTAGACAGCTGGCTACACAGCTGA
>NW_006959279.1:0-543 GCF_000164805.1 Carlito syrichta
ATTTTTTAAGTATCCTTTCAGGGCAAAACAATACAGGCAATATTAGCTAAACCATTCTATAAATACCATATCATGAACATTGTTTTATGTGTATACCATTTTTATTTTTAATTAATGTATTAAGCAAGTTTTATTGAGGTTTTATTGTGCATTAGACATTTTTATAGGCATTAGAAACAAAACAATAAAGAATTACTTTCTTGGCCTCATTGAACTTTTATTATTATTATTATTATTATTATTATTATTATTATTATTATTATTAGATTTGAAGTCTCACTCTGTTGCTCAGGCTGCAGTGCAGTGGCATGCTCCTGGCCACCGCAGATTCAACCTGCTGGACTCTGGTCATCCTTTCACACAACCTTCCAAGTAGCTGGAACTACATTTCGTATGCTCCCCCGCCCGGCTAATTTTTGATTTATTGTAGAGACAAGGTCTCGCCAAGTTGCCGAGGCTGGTCTTGAACCCGTGGGCTCAGACAATCCACTCGTCTCAGCCTTCCAAAGTGCTGGGATTACAGGTTAGGCCCCGAGCCCAGCC
>NW_006959280.1:0-795 GCF_000164805.1 Carlito syrichta
TTTTCAAGTTTGCTTCCATGTAAGTGTACACAGTAGTCTCTGATAATCTTTTGTATTCCTTCATGGTGAGTGGCGACTTGATCTTTTGCATTTTTTATTGTGTTTATTTGGGATTTTTCTTTCTTTTTCTTGGTCAGTCTAGCTAGAAGACAACGAATCTGACATTGTGCAGCCTCACCAAGTTGAAACAACAAGAAATCAAGACCCTAATGGCCAATAACAGTCCAGGAAATTGACTAAGTAATAAGAAAACTCCCTATAAAAAAGAGTCCTGGAGCAGATGGCTTTCCAGCAGAATTCTACAAAATAGACAAGGAAGAACTGATAACAATCCTACTGAAAGTATTCCAGGCAATCAAGAAAGATGGAAATCTCCCCAAATCATTTCACAGAACTAACATCATATTGATACTCAAACCAGGTAAAGATCCAACAAAGAAAGAGAACCACAGACAATATCATTGATGAACATAGATGCTAATATTCTCAACAAGATCCTAGCAAATTGGATTCAACAACACATCTCAAAAATCACCCACCTACATATACACAGTGGAATATTATACAGCCATAAAGAAGGACAAACATATGGATTTCCCAGCAACTTGGATGGATTTAGAGTTAATCATACTCAGTGATCTATCACAGAAACAAAGAACAGAATGCCATATATTCTCACTCATAAGAGGACCTTGAACAATTATAATACCACAAGAAAGGAATTGGCAGTAGTGGGAAACTGCCAGGGGAGGGGAGTGGGATTGGCCAGTGGGGAAAACTGCTGGGGAGGAATGG
>NW_006959281.1:0-744 GCF_000164805.1 Carlito syrichta
GTTATTATTCTGAGTCAGAGTTCTGATCTTTCACCCAGGTCAGAGTGCAGAGTCCCACTCTCACCCACTGTGGCCTCCACTGGCTGGGATCTGGTGATCCTCCCATTGCAGCCTCCCGAGTGGCCAGAACAACAGACGTCTGCCACCACACTAGGCCCAATTTATTAGTTTCTTGTAAAAACGAAGTCTCACTAAGGTTCCCAGGCTGATCTTGTACCTGGGGGCTAAGGCCAGATTCTCCCCTTGGCCTTCCAAAGCACTGGGGTGACTGGTGTGAGACCCCAAGCCCAGCCATCACACCCCTTTTGAAGCCTCACCGTCAGGCCCGCAACATTCTGATGACCTGGGACCCCAGAGTGGGCAGCCAGAGTCGCCCACCTAGCTCTCCCCGTGAGAGCTCCTGGCTCAGGGATGTGTCTCTGCTGGGGAGCACATGCCTCCGCAGGCTTCATTCCCCAGTGCGGACCCTTTCAATCCTCCCAGAGCTCAACCCTGGGAAAGGAAGTGACTCTCAAACCGTCTGGTGTTAAGCACCTGGGTGACTCAAACCTCTCTCCTTGGTACTCACAGAGGCTGAGACGGGAAGATGGCCTGAGCCCGGGAGCTCGAGACCAGAATGGACACCACAGCAAGCCCACAGCTCGACCCCAAGCAAAACCCAGAAAACCTTGGTTGAGGGCAGGCCTTAGCAGGAGGTTTGCCTCTGGCCCAGAGTTCTCAAGACCAGGCAGGAAGACAAGGATG
>NW_006959282.1:0-779 GCF_000164805.1 Carlito syrichta
TTGCATAAATATAGGGTTCCTTAACATCAATGAGTGGATTATTTCTATGAACAAGGTGAAAGAATTAGGCTAAATTACTACAGAGTATGTTGGGAGCCAACATCTATAGCTACATGGCTGAGGCCTGTAAAGGCCCATCTGGAAGATCGCCTCTGACATAGGATATCAGTTATACCTATGATATTGGCGTGTGATTGGTGACCAGTGTGCATACATGGCAGTAAAACTTATAAGTGAATCTCAGTACACTTGATGGAAGGTGCATGGCGGAATTGTTTGTCTTTCTAAGTTTAGCTTCTTTCTAGATATTTTTTTACTTCTATTTCCTGGTAGACTGGGTAATCCTTGTTCCCGAAAGCTGTTTCCCCTAGGGCTAAGATTAGAAACTAAATTACCATGATAGTTCTGTCCCCTGCCCCTAGCCAGGTAGAACGTTTTCTTTTGTTTTGTTAATTACCGAAACTCTGTCTGCTTCAGCCCATGGCCGCCATCTTGGAAGCCCTGCATTTCCTTGTTCAAGAGTGTGACAGCTACTATTTGATTTTTAGAGTAGACTTGTTGGGATAAAATATATACATATACACTCATAGCTGCGTAAATCTATGCTTGCTGTTTTGATTCCTTTTGCTACATTATTCAGTGTAATAGTTACTATATGATTTATAAAAGAATTAACGATAAGGTATTAGCTTAATAGGATATAGCATAGTATTAAAGTCCAATACTAGATCATATGAAATTAAGTTTAGACTTATGAAACATGAATTATAGTAAAGTTT
>NW_006959283.1:0-755 GCF_000164805.1 Carlito syrichta
AAGCATACGATGTTTATCAATGCTTTTAGGTTTATATATATTAAAGTAAAGCTATAATAAATACAGCTTAAGCCAAGGTTGGAAGCTAAGAGAACTCTCCCTTCCTAAGAAACCATGACATATTAGTCAAGCTAGAGAGACATCCCTTTTCAAGAGGTTACCCCTTGTTTTCAAAAATATTCTCCATAAAGCAGCAGGAGGAGGCACATAGCTGACTTCAGAAGAAGGCATCCTTTGTAGGAGCCTGTACTGGTGTTTGTCTCAGATTCCCTTTATTAGGCCAGTTCCCCTGTCTCTCAGCTACTGTGAATGATGACTGCTGAGGACTCATGGCTGCGCTCTTCTCTGGATAATTGGTGTCAGACAAAAGAGAAATCACATAAGAGAGTACACTTTTCCCTCCCAGCCAAGGACACTCCACAGTCATTGACTGGCTAACTTAAGGATACAAAACCCTAGGCCTCTTGACTCAAGGTGGGCTCATCTCGGTTAAAATTTATGTCCCAAAGCTCCCCAATGAGATCAACAAAAGCTAAACTCAAAATGAGATCACATCTTGCCTAGCTTCTTTTCCTTCTTTGCTTTTCTTGCTCTTTCTCCTGAGAGCACGTCCCAGCAAGCACCCAAATTCCTATCTTAGTCTCTTTTTCCAGGGAGTCACATCTAGGACACCTTTCTAAATCCTACTGGGCACTAAGATAGGACCTACTGTTGGGCACAAATAAATTATCTGTGAAATGATTCTTTCTTCTCTC
>NW_006959284.1:0-695 GCF_000164805.1 Carlito syrichta
TGATTGAATCTATAAATTATTTTGCTCATTATCTCACTAATGTATTTATAAGAATATTTAAAAAATTGTGGTCCTGGATTCAACAAAGGGTCCCATGTTGCATTTAAAACTGTCCTATCTCCTCTCTTTCCCCCAACCTAGGACAATTCCTTAGTCCTGCTTTGTCTCCGATGTCCTTGACATCTTAGAAGAATACAGGCCAGTTATTTTGTAGATTGCCCAAAATTGGGGTTGCCCAGTGATTTCTTGTAATTATATTCAGGTTCCACATTTTAGACAGGATAGCGTTAGAAGGATACTATGTCTTTCCAAGGTGCAGTGTCTTCCTTGCATCAGGAGGCAGGGTGTAGGGCCATCACTTCGTTGAAAAAAATGAGACATCTTCAAGGGCTCGGTTAGGGTGGCCAGCCAGTTTCCTCCACTAAAGTGACTTCTTTTTCCTTTGTAATCACTAAGTTTTTTGAGGGCTTTCAGACTGTGTAAATATCCTGTTTATCAAGCATTTATTTACTGGTTTTAGTATTAGTTTAAGTTTCTTGCTTGGAACAATTATTATGATGACAATTGCCAAATGACAGTTTTTCTAATTCCATCATTTCTCCTACTTAAAAAAAAAAGAAATTTCACCATTTCCTCCATTCATTCATTCATTCACTCAAATGTGGACTCATGAATTCTTATTTGACTCTGTGGTT
>NW_006959285.1:0-1008 GCF_000164805.1 Carlito syrichta
CTTAATATACTTTTGCAAAACAAAAGAAACAATCAGAAGAGCAGGGATACAGCCAACAGAATGGGAAAAACGATTCTCCATCTATATATCAGTAAAAAGGCATAACATCTAGGGTCGACAAGAAACTCAAGCACTCAGAATAATCAGACAAGCATTCCCTTTGAAAAGTGTGCAAAATATGTGATTAAACACTTTTCATAAGTTGATACATAGGCAGCCAGCAGACATATGAAAATTGCTCAGTCACACTCATCATCAAAGAAATGAAAATGAAACCAGTTGAAACACCACATACATCCTGTAAGATTGGCCATCATTAAGAAAACAAGTAATAACAGATGCAGGTAAGTATTTGGGAAGATATAAATGATTCTACACTGCATGTGGACTGAAAAGTAGAGCAACATCTTTGGAAAACAGTGTGATGGTTTGTAAAGGGAGACGATATTGACCTACCATGTGACTCAGGATTTGGAAAAAATAAATGCTTCTACACTGCATGTTGATCGAAAAGTGGAACAACATATTTGGAAGAGTGTGGAGGTTTCTAAAGGGACAAGATATTGACCTACCATGTGAGTCAGTAATTCCCCTGTAGAGAATATACCTGGAGGAACTCAAATCATTTTACCAAAAAGATACCTGCCCCAGTATGTTTTTTGCAGCTCTCATCACAATTGCAAAAATATGTTTCCAACCCTCTTGCCCATCAAAGCTGGAATGGATAAAATAAAGTGGTATATACACAGTGTAATATTATGCAGCCATTAAAAAAGGACAGATATAAGGATTTTGCAGAACGTTTGATGACTATGAGGTAGGTCATTTTCAGTGATTTATCACAGAAACAAAGAACAGAGTTCCATATGTTCTCACTCATGAGCTGAACTTGATCACTTATAGTTGTGTTAGAAAGTGGTTGGTAGTCATGCAAAACTGTTTAGGTGGAGGGATGAGATTGGCAGTGGAGGCTAAGGAAGCGAGGTGAATACCTTATCAACAAGGGAC
>NW_006959286.1:0-524 GCF_000164805.1 Carlito syrichta
ATGGTTCAGTCACTCAGTCATTTCTTTATACAAAATCAAACAAGGTGTCTATAGATCCAAAGTGAGACCTTTGCTGTCTTTGAGAGATTGCTCATGGAGCCAGCGGAGTCCGACGTCCTCATGTTGGCTGTCCCCACGAATATTGCTGCCCTTCGATGCTTGTTTATTGAACTTGTGGGCTAATAGGCCACTGTTTTATTAAGTGGAAGCGTTTATGGGCAACTGGGTGGTCAATGTTATTGACCATTCATAAATCAAATAATTAAGTCAAATGAAGCCTACACAAGGTAGGCTGATCGTTGCATATAAAGTAACTCCCCTAGGGCGCTTCGACTTGTACAGTTTATTTTGCTAGACTCCAAGTTGTTCTGGGTTTAGCTTGTAGTGGTAGCCTTGGGATCTGGAAATGTATAGTAACACACACATCACAGTCTTTAATTAGGATTTGTCTTGACTTTCCCCACTAGAATGGAATGGGGTGGTCGTATTTAGTGAGCACCTCATTTCCCAAGGGTGCTGTACCA
>NW_006959287.1:0-832 GCF_000164805.1 Carlito syrichta
CAGTGCCAGCGGCTGGCCCTAATACATGGGTTGAGATCCGCCTGGGAAAATTGGTGAGACCTCGTGTCTACCATCCATCCCAAATGATCCTTGCATGATGGGGCGCGCCTGTCATTCTGGGATGCGGTGGCCTCTGTCCCAGGGCATTCCTTCACATCACTGCCGCCACCAAAACGAGCAAGTCCAGGCCATGCACCGTGGCTTACAGCAGTCAGCACCACACCCTGGCGGCCGAGGAGGGAGGCTGTCTGAGCCCAGGGATCAGAGACCAATCCTGGCAACATTGACAGAACTCGTCTAGGTGAAAGGTACCCAAAATTGAGTCAGGCGTGGTGGCCTCTTGAGTCCTGGATGCTCGGGGGTCAAAGAGAGAGGACCACCTGTCCCCAGCAGGTTGAGAGCCTGGGAGAAATGATTGTGCCACTGTGACCCATCCTGACTGATGTAGACTCTGGCGACAAGAAAGATGCCTCCAATGAGAATTATGGTGGGCATTCAAAGCTCCCCAGGGAAAGATCTGTGTGGGCAGGGGATGATGCAGTCATTGGCAGAGGAAGGAGCCCAACCCTGCCTGAAGGTGGCAGACCAGACAACCAGAACCTGGGTTGGTCGTGGCGTTGCTGGACCCCCTTGATCGCTCTATGCCCAATGGCCGTCCTAACTCGGGGCGGTCTGTTCTGTGAGCTCATACATGTCTTTGCCATGGGGCACAACTGTGGAGGGCTGAGGCAGGCCTTCTGGCGAGCATGGCCAAAGGTGTGCGATGGATGTGCCCAGTAGCCACCTTTGAAACCTCGTGTGAACGACATGCCAGAAAATGCCTTTATCTCTC
>NW_006959288.1:0-914 GCF_000164805.1 Carlito syrichta
AGGATCCGGGTTACACGAGTCCTCAATTCCTATAATGTACAGGGCATCTTGCTAAGGCCTACATAACTCCGGGCTTCGACGTCCCCATATCTTCCAGAGCTGTTTCCTATGTGGATATTATGAAACAGTCATTCCAGAAGTCCAGCAACATTCTGGTCCTCTTGATAGTTTAAATGAAAATATGGCACTGTAAGTCCATTTAGATTCTCGATCCTCTAACGCCAAATTCCACGACACAAGTAGTCATCTCGGGTTTTTGAATGTAAGCCCTGAGTTCAGGGTTACCTCATACTCCAGAAAATTCTGGTAGACCAGCTGTTCGTAATTAGGACCTTGGGTTTAGATGTTGCACCATTTTGAAAAGGTATTTTCGGGAGGGTACGAGGGTCTTGGTTTTCAAGTCCACAGGAACATTTTGGAGTCTTTCTATTGGGAGCCACGGGTCTGGACTTCCAGGGCACTGGAATACATGTGGTCGTATTGCTGAGATAGAAACAGGAATCTGAGACAGTATATCCCTAGATAGCATCTACTCATGTTAGCAATGTGGAACAAGAAAAATCAGTTTCCATGTGAACAGCAAACTTCTGGGCAGTGATTAATTTTTCCCTGATTTAAGGATGTTCTCATACCTGGAAGCCTACAGGAATTTTCTAAATGCTAATCAGGCATTTGGGAGTCCCAGTCCCCACAATTTTCAGAGCTAATTCCTATATCCATACCACAAATCTGTCATTACCAATCACCAGGAACCAGCTGCTCATCTTCTTAGTTGTAATAGGGAATCTGGCCATCTGCTTGGCTTTTTTTGCAGGAGGCTGTAAGGCCAGATTCCAAAACTCAATGAATTATCTCGCCATTTTTAGTGTAATTTCTGGTTTCGGGTTTACCTCGTAATCCAGAAACTACTGCTG
>NW_006959289.1:0-743 GCF_000164805.1 Carlito syrichta
AAGGAAGAAGGAAGAGAGAAAGAGAAGAAAGAAAGAAAGAAAACTTAAGTGAACTGAGAAATCCATTTTCCTGTAAACCTTCTTCCCTAAGTCCTTCCCCATGCCCCCGATATACGAGGGTTCCCATGCTCAGCACCCTCCAGCCCCAACCACCTCAATGGCTGCCACCCTTTGGTGTAGGAGTTCCTGAGGCTCCCTGGCTGCATTCTTGCTGCTCTCTCTACGAGGGGAGGAATGTGTCCCAGGCAGGCTGACCCTTCGACTCAGCAATGAGGACCTTCTGCAAAAAAGGCCAGGGACACATCCCTCACTTGGGGACATTTCTTCTCCCCAATCCCATTTTTCCTGGCTCTAAAGCCAGTCACCCTGTGAACACACCGTGCACAGTTGAGAATCCATGTATAATTCAGATTTTTTGGAGACAGGGTCTGGCTCTGTGACCCAGGCTGGGGCACGAGGACATGAACTTTGTTCACAGCCAGCCTCACAATCGCATACTGTGGCTATCCTCCCACCTCAGGTTTTGAAGTTGACTGGGATGACGGACACTTCAACCCAAGACCCCCTGTTTGTATGGGTGAAGAGACAGGGTCTCGTTGTGTGGCCCGGGCTGGCCTTGGTCTCCTCTGCTCCAGTCATCCCTCCCCCTAAGCCTCCCAGAGTGCTGGAATTCCAGGTGTGAGCCACCTGATCAGGTCTTCTGTTTCGATTTAGATGAAAGATTGAGGTCAGGCCTGGGGGTT
>NW_006959289.1:2281-3050 GCF_000164805.1 Carlito syrichta
CTTCCTGGCCAGAGTTCAAGGGCATGCTCACAGCTACAGTGGATGCCACCTGCCTGGCTGAGGTTATCCTCCACGCTTGGCCCCCCGAGTTGCTGGAACCACAGGACTGCTCCACTACACTTGGTTAATTTTTGGATTTATTTTTGATGGCCGAGATGAGGTCTTCCCCATGTTGTAGGATAGTGTCAAAACCGTAGGCTTAGGCCGTTCACTCACCTGGGCCTCCGAAGGGCCAGGATGCCAGTCTAAGCCCCTGTGGTGGGGGTGGTGGTTGGTATTATTATTCTGAGTCGGGGTCCCACTCTGCAGCCCAGACTGAAGCACAGGGGCCTGCTTACAGCCAAGGGGACTGCGCCAACAGCTCCTGATAGGCCAAAATGAAAGACCTGTGCTACCAAACTTGGCTCATTTTTTTTTTTGACTTCTTGTAGATATGTCTTGCCAAGGTGCCCAGGTTGGTCTTGAACCCGGGGGCACAGGCCATCCTCTTGCCTCAGACTACCAGAGTGCAGGGATGAGAGATGTGAGCCTATGCTCCCAGCCTGCACATCCCTCTTGAGGCCCCTCCACATGACCAGTTCCCTTCTGATGAACCAAGACCCAGGACAGAGTGTCCAGATTCGCCTGCTGACCCCTCACTTGGGGGAGAGCCTGGCTCATGTGTGTGTCTTTGCTGGGGATCCCCTCCTCATGCCTTGTTCCCCAGAGTGGACCTGCTTGCTCCTCCCAGGGTCTGCCTCTGGAAAGGGAGGGCTTGACTCTCACACAT
>NW_006959290.1:0-826 GCF_000164805.1 Carlito syrichta
AGTATTCCAGGAGATAATCCAAGAAAACTTCCCCCATCTCACCAGAGATGTGACCAGCAAAGTAAAAGAGATACAGAGAGCCCCCACATGACATCAGATGAGAAGTCAAACTCCTGGACACATAGTAATTCACCTATACAAAGTAGACACAAAAGAAAAATCCTAAAGACAGCAAGAGAGAAAGATCAGACTACCTACCAGGGAAAACCAATCAGAATAGCAGAAGACCTATTGGCAGAAACACTACAAGCAAGAAGAGACTGGAATCCAATATTTAAAATCCTCAAAGATAAACAATTTCAAACAAGAATTTTCTACCCAGTCAAGCTCAGCTTTATCAGTGATGGAGAATTAAAATCCTTCCCAGATGTCCAGTCCCTAGATTTGCAGCTTCTTGACCAGCTCTATAGGAGACACTTAAAAAGGTATTAAGCATAGAAGAAAGAAAAAAAAAGAATGATCACATACTTCCAAAGAGAACAGCAGAGACAGAATCAACAGAAAATATAGCACAACAAGAAACTTGAAAACACACACACACACACACACACACACACACACACACACACACACACACATCAACTCCAAAGCCAAAGAAAGCAAGCAAAGAAAAAACTTTATTAGAACCTCATGATAGCAATAAACAATCACATTTCAGTAATCAGCCTGAATGTTAATGGACTGAAAGCACCACTGAGAAGACACAGAATGGCAGACTGGATAAGAAACCTTGACCCAATTATTTTCTGCATCCAAGAGACTCATCTCACTACAAAGGATGCACACAGACTCAAAGTTAAAGGATGGAAAATGAGTTTCCAGGCAA
>NW_006959291.1:0-769 GCF_000164805.1 Carlito syrichta
GTCCTGGAGTTTTCACATTGCCTTCAGAATAATGCCATTTTCATCTTAATCCTATCAGGCTAGAAAACGATTTGCAAGGCAAAGGAATACACTCACTCAAGCATAAGAGTTGGACTTCTCACAGACTTTCCAAACAAAGCAGATGGTTATAAACAGGCACAGTCTGTACTAGACTATTTATTTGCCCTTTTCCTAGAGCAGCTATCGGACTTGTTTTAGACTGGAGGCTAAAAGCCATGGAGATCTATTCATAGACCTGGGGTGAGCTGCCTTGGAGGTGAGCGTGGCCAGAGCCCCATAAACCACAAGGCATCGGACAGACACACTACTGGACACAAACATTGGATCACTTCACTGGACGAAACTACCAGTCCTGTCAATACTTTGGGTTTGGGGTAAATCTGACCTCCAGTGCTTGTGGACTGCTGTATTGGGCTTCCAGCATGTAGGATGCACTTTCTGGACTTAAGAAGGGCCTAAAATGCTGACAAAACCCACATGACCAGGAGCCAATGACTGAAACCAGAACCAGCTAGTCACTTCAAGAGGAGGCAGATACTACCACCAGCAGGATCCAGTCGTTCTGAATCAGTCAAAAGAGGCCAGCACTTGCAAAGGTAGACAGTCACATTCTGAAGGTGCCTCCCTGAACCCAGTCCATCCCCACGACTGCTCAAAACCCAGGCTGAAAATACAGACAAATCTGACACAGAGAGGAACCTCAGCCTTGCTTGCCACCCACAGCACAACTTCTGTCTATCAATGCCCA
>NW_006959292.1:0-800 GCF_000164805.1 Carlito syrichta
ATCCAATGTCCAATGGCAGGATACTAGCCACATTGTCAAACAGATCCTATGTCTTCCATGGCTTGCTCTTTTTAAGGTCTTATTCTCAAACTCTTCTCTGCAGTAGCTAATAAGAAAACAATATTGGCCGGGATCGGTGCCTCAGCCTATACTCCCAGCACTTAGGGAGGCTGAGGCAAGTGGATTGCCTGAGTCCGTGAATTTGAAACCAGCCTGGGCAATGTGGCGAGACCTCGTCTCTAAAATAAATAGAAAATTAGCTGGGCATGGTAGCAGGCACCTGAAGTTCCAGTTACTTGGAAGGTTAAGGTGGAAGTATCACCAGACTCCAGCAGGTCAATGCTGGGGTGGCCGTGAGCATGCCACTGCTCTCCAGTCTGAGTGATAGAGTGAGACTCTGACTCAAAAGCAAACAAACAAGCAAACAATAGCAACAACAACAAGCAGGCAGAGGACCAAATATAAAAACAATCCCATTCACAATAGACACACACACACACACACACACACAAATACCTTGACATCCACCTAACCCAAGAGGTTAAAGACCTTCACAATGAGAACTACAAAACACTGTTCAAAGAAATCAAGGATGACACAAACAAATGGAAACACATTCTGTGCTCATGGATTAGAAGAATCAATATCATCAAGATGCTCATTCTACCAAAAGGCAATCTACAAGTTCTATACAATGCCTATCAAATCACCGACATCATTTTTCACAAACCTAGAAAAGTCAATATAGAAATTCATATGGAAACAGAAAGCCTGAATAGCTAAAGCAATCCTCATAAAAA
>NW_006959293.1:0-677 GCF_000164805.1 Carlito syrichta
CCATGCAGCATATTTAGAACTTCATAATTATAACTTTCCTTTTGCTTTTGTAGTTCTCTTTCTGCCTGTTATGTCATTTCTTGGTTCCTAAGCTTCCTAGGAAGATTTTTTTCTCTCTCCTTCTATATAATAATACACAGCCAACTCAAGAACATGTGCTTGGTGGGGTGGGTGGGGGAGACCCTTAAGTCTATAAAGAAGCCATGGGAGTTAAAGTTAACTCTCCACAGTTCCCTCTGTGAACAGCACTGGGGCACCTGATCCAACCCTTCCTTCCTAGGTCTGCTCATGATAGATTAAAGAACAACCTAAAGAGTGCTTCAGGGTACATGTGGACCTCAGCTACCTTATAGTGTAAAAGCAGTACATCTAGTTTCATGCACTGAGGCCTACCAAGTCAGTATATGGGAAGACTCTTTTCCCTGTTCTTGAATCCCTGCCTCAGGCAGACCTTAGAAACTTCTCTGCTGGTCACAAAGACAAGTAACCTATATCCCCAGGATGCCTGTGCTTGCAAAGGTAGGTCCCTCCAAATTCACTGGGTGACTGGCCTGGCCTATGTCCTTGAGCTGCCTAGGTAGACTCTGCATTGTGTGGCCTACCATGCAGAAGCAGCTGCTCATCTATCGAGAAAGCCTATGAATATACTTTATAATCTACTAAGCTCAAACTGTCAA
>NW_006959294.1:0-790 GCF_000164805.1 Carlito syrichta
CTAGGCAGAGTTGGGATTCGAACCCAGGTCCTCAGCATCCAGTCTACACTGTGTCCTGCAGTGTGACCCTTTTGTGCGTTAACTTTGGACAACACATGGTCATTTAGACAAAGGAGGTGATCTTCATGACTCAAAGTTACTTATTGTGAAGGATTTTATTCCTAACTGAGTAAAAGTTGTAGAGTCATTAAACTGCTCAATGGGTTCACTGTAGATGTGAATTCCACATGTGGGAAGAGAAGGGGCATAAGGAACAAGGACCTGGCATTTACAAAGGGGGGGGGTAGGCAAAAAACCAGAATTATTTTAGAGTGTGGGCCCCTTCTAGTACAGGCCTCCCCTTCTAGATGAGTATTCTAGTAACCCAATGGCATCAATGTGTCTTCTAGCATTGTTGTGAGAGGCCATGTTTGGCTTCAGTGAATTTTTGGGGGTAGATTCTTTCAATGCATTTGCCCAATTCATGATGGGTGACCTATGAGTGCACCTGCCCACACCACACTGAGTGTTCAGCAGTTTGGGACCAAAAATGGTGTGGCCCCCATGTCCCACCCTCTCTGTTCATCTGATCTTGCCCCAAAAGACTTATTTTTGTTTCTCTGGTTGAAAAAAGTCCTCAAAGAAAAACATTTTGCCAATGTGGAAGAAGTGAAACAAAAAATGGCAGAAACACTAAGTGGCATTAAAACTGAAGAGTTCAACTACTGTTTTGAGCAGTGAAAAAGGTGTCTCAATAGGTGTATTGCATCAAACAGAGAGTACTTTGAAAGTAAAGTTGAAACATGTAAGA
>NW_006959295.1:0-764 GCF_000164805.1 Carlito syrichta
CCTTCTTGGCTTCCGTGTGTGTCTGCCACCTGCTTGGCTGTGAGCCGCGTGAGGCCATCCTTCCCAGCTTGACAGTGTCTGTGAGACCATTTCAGCTGAGCGAGGGCTCCTTTGGGTGCTGACATCATCAACCCCCTGCATAGAAGGAGTTTCAGAGTTTTCTCTGCTGAGGGGAACACCCCTGGGTCCCTGAGGGTTGGCTCCGGGGAGGCACATTTGTGAATATGTGGTCGCAGGGCAGGGGATAGTCCACCTTTATGGTGCCACCGACACTGGTCCTAGCAGCAGGTTCTGCCCAAAAAGGAATGGCCCCTGCAAGCCCCAAATCTCGGTTCCAGGACAAGCTTGAGGGGACCTCACCACCCCACTGGGGGCCACCTGCCCTGCTGTCATCGGGATACTCGGTCATTTGTGGCCACAGGATGCCGAAGTCCTCACCCAGGGAACTTGCCCGCCAAGCACAGACAGAAGCAAGGAGCAGACAATTAGACCTAGTTTCTCTGTTCTCTGTGGCTGGTGGAAGGACCAGCGGGTTTGTCATGATTTCAGAACAACCAGCTCTGACAGGGAGGGACTGGGGAGGGGACAGGACTGACTCTCGTGGGTATTTGCAAGCAACAGGAGTATTTGCACCTGTCCTTGTTTGCACTGAGATGCCATACACCTCCAGGGAGGGACTAGCTATATATATATATATTTTTTTTTTTTTTTCCCTGAGTCAGTGTCTCACTCTGTTGCCCAGGCTGGAGTGCAGTGGTACAATC
>NW_006959296.1:0-529 GCF_000164805.1 Carlito syrichta
TTTGGGGGGCATTCACATGTCTTCTTTTTTGTTTGTTTGTTTTTTTTTGTTGTTGTTGTTGTTTTGTTTTTGAGTTGGAGTCTCACTCTGTCGCCCAGACTAGAGTGCAGTGGCTGCTCCCGGCCACCGCAGCCTTGACCTGCTGGGCTCCGGTGATCCTTCAACTTCAGCCTTCCAAGTAGCCAGAATTACAGGCATGCGCTACCATGCTCAGCTGATTTTTTGATTTATTGTAGAGATGAGGTCTCGCTGCCCAGGTGGGTCTCGAACCCGCGGTCTCAGGCAATCCACTCAGCTCAGCCTCCCAAAGATGCGGGATTACAGGCTGAGCCACCGGGCCCGGCTCACATGTCTTCTTAAGGGAAACTCATTTTTTTAAATTGCCCTGGCTATGTGAAATGAGATTCAGACTTATCAAATGCCAGTGAAAATTAGTGGAGGAAGCCCACTTGCCTCCCTCCTGCATAGGTAGGATGTATACCTCCTGTTGTGGGTTGGCATCCATCCTTGTCACAGGATTAGTTGTAAA
>NW_006959297.1:0-328 GCF_000164805.1 Carlito syrichta
GGAGCCTCGGGAACTCCCGCTCCAAAGGGTGGCAGCCATTAGTGTGGCTTGGGCTGGAGGGTGCTGAGTATGGGGAACCTCCTATGTGGAGGGGTGTGGGGGAAGGACTTAGGGAAGAAGGTTTGCTGGAGCATGGATTTCTTTGTTGACTTACATTTTCTTTCTTTCTTTCTTTCTTTCTTTCTTTCTTTCTTTCTTTCTTTCTTTCTTTCTCTTTTCTTTATTTTCTTTTCTTTCCTCACTATGAAACAGGCATGAGTTGCCAGGCCGCCAACACTCCCCCGATGATTTGAGTATCCTGCCCTCCCTTTCCCAGAGGCAGCCTTTG
>NW_006959298.1:0-696 GCF_000164805.1 Carlito syrichta
GCTACTTGAGGGGTCTGATATGGGAGGGTTGCTTGAGCCCAGAAGTTTAAGATTGCAGTGAGCTATGATCATGACATGCTCTCCAGTCTAGGAAACAGAGCAAGACCCTATCACACACACACACACACACACACACACACACACACACACACACACACACACACACACACGTATATATATATACATATTTTAATTTTTAAAAGAGGAATTTTCTATACATTTTTTTCTAACATTGACTTTATTGTTAATAGCGCCCTCTTTTTCTATACTTCAGATATGAAAAAAAATTTTCACTTCTGCTTTTCCAATTTAAATGTGCATGGGAAATAATATTCTTTTATAACCATCTCACCAACAGGAGTTTCTACTTGCAAATGGAATTTTTAAAATTTGTTAATGTGATACCCGGGTAGAACACTAGTTTTTGACAAATATGGCTCCTTTCCTACTGCTTTGAGATGACTTCGGTAACATTGACTGATGGAGTAGCCCTGAAAGAAATGAGCTTAAGACATTTAGAAGAATTCTGAGAGGTTTGAAGTTGAGTTTGGGGGGCATATAATTAGCAGGTCTGTAAGTTTCAGTCATTCTTGAAATAATTGTCGAAGATTGCCTTATTTTAGAGAGCATTTTACTGACTTACAAAGGGAAAAAAGGCCTATGACAGGAGAAATAAACTGCATGCATCACAGCTTC
>NW_006959299.1:0-988 GCF_000164805.1 Carlito syrichta
GATCACCGGTGCCCAGCAGGTCGAGGCTGTGGTGGCCAGGAGTGGCCACTACACTCCAGTTTGGGCAACTGAGTGAGACTCTGACTCAAAAAGAAAAGAAAGAAAGAAGTCTATTCTCCTGCAAACTTTCTGCCCTCAGTCCTTCATCCCTTCTGCCCCCACATGGAAGGTTCCCCCAAGCTCAGCACCTTCCAGCCCCAAATCCCCAAATGTTTGCCCCCACTTTGGTCTGGTATTTCCCGAGGCTCCCTGACCGGGTTCCTGCTGGTTCTTCTCTCCCAGGTGAGTAAGGTGCCCCAGGCAGGCTAACCCTCTGACACAGCAATGAAGACCTTCTGCCAAGAAAATCCCGGGACACATCACTCACCCAAGGACATCTTTTTATCCTTAATCCCCCTGTTTGTATGGGTGCAGAGACAGGGTCTCCCTGCATGGCCCAGGCTGGCCCTCTGCTCATGGTCTCCAGCCATCCTCCCAACTCAGACTCACAGAGCCATGGTCGACCAGGCATGGGTTGCCATGCCAGGCCTTCTGGTTCATTTTCAATGAAGGATCATGGCAGGCTTGGGGGTTCAGCCTCGTCATCCCAGTGCTTTGGGAGGCTGAGGCCAGCAGCTAGCCCTAGCATGCAAACCACCACCCAACCGGGCACCTCGATGAGACTTCGTCTTTACCCTCTGTCCCAAATGAGTTGGGCTTGGTACTGCATACCTATCATTCCGGCTTCTTGGAAGGCTGGGGAAAGGCTGACCAGAACCTGGAGCACCAAGGCTGCGGTGGCTGGGAATGAGATACAGCTCTCCACCCTGGTTGACAGATTGAGAGTCTGACTCACAGAAAAAAGGGAAAAAAGGGAAATAAGCATCCATTTGTGGATGGAGTTGGGATCATCATGAACAGACAGAGGTCATGGAAAGGAGGCTCCAGTCTTGGGCCTATAGTTCCCGAAAGACTAGATTGGCTTACAGGTGAGCTGTGTCTTTGGGAG
>NW_006959300.1:0-429 GCF_000164805.1 Carlito syrichta
TGAGATGACCATCAAATATACGATCCATTGTTGATAAAAAATATTGTTATGCAGCATGTGTCTATAATCAGTGCAACACATGAGAAACTCGGTTTCACTGCAGCATGTGCACTAAAGTGTTTCATAAGATTCATAATCCCAGGGGTGCATTCTGGGGCACTTAGTGCTGGCTACTAGGGAGGCTAAGGCTGGGGGTTCCCTTGAAGCCAGTATTTGGAGGCTGCAGTGGGCAATGACCACACCTGAGAATAGCCCCATAGCACTCCAGTCTGTGCAAGGCTATGAGACCTCTCCCTCTCTAAAACATCAAACAGACACAAACATTCAACACCCTTTCTTGACTGAAAAAGCAGAAACAAACTAACAAACAAACTCTGTGCAAACCAGGAACTGAGGAGAAGTGCTTTACTGGACAAAAAGATGTCTACA
>NW_006959301.1:0-406 GCF_000164805.1 Carlito syrichta
CAACTATATATCCAGATGACTTAACTAGCTGACATAACTAGCTAGCCTGATGGCAAGTCAGCTGACTTATCTAGCTACCTACTTACATTTCCCACTGACTTGCCAACTGACTTAATTACCTCACTACCTAGCTAAACTGCTGGCCAGCGAGCTAACTTAACTAGGTGACTTAACTTGCTAGCCAGCTAGCTAGCCAACTGACTTAACTAGCTAGCTTCCCTGCTGGGCAGCTGGTTTTCCAGCTTATTTAAGTAACTGACTTAACTAGCTAGCCAGTTGACTCTACTAGCTGAATTAACTCGCTAGTTAGTTGGCTGGCCAGTTGAATTAACTAGCTAGTTACCAATCTACCTATCTAGCTAGCCAACTGAAAAACCTAGCTACTTAAATAGCTACCTAGCTGCCA
>NW_006959302.1:0-796 GCF_000164805.1 Carlito syrichta
GAGGCAGAGAAGGGAAGATGGCTGAAGCCTGGGAGCTGAGACTGGGCTGGAGGCCATAGATAACCCCAACCTGAACCCCAAGCAAAACCAGAAAACCTTGGATGAGAGTAGGCCTCAGTGGGAGGATCGCCTATAGCCCAGATTTCAGTACCAGGCAGGAAGGCCAGGATGTCGACCAAATGGAAAGCCTGTGATTGCAGCAGTTTTGGAGATGCAGGCTGAGCGAATCGCCCAATTTGGGCAGTTTGAGAGTGGCCTGGGCATCCTAGGGAGAAAGGAAAAAGAAAGAAAGAAAGAAAGAAAGAAAGAAAGAAAGAAAGAAAGAAAGAAAGAAAGAAAGAAAGAAAGAAAGAAAGAAGAAAAAAATACATTCTCTTGCAAACCTGCCCACTGTTCTTCCACCCCCGAGCCCCACATGTGAGATTTCCCCAAGCTCGGAACCCTCAAGCCCCAACCTCTGGTGCTCAACCTCATCATCCTAGTGCTTTGGGGGGCAAAGGCCAGGGGCTGTCACAAGCCCCTGGGCCAAGACCCACCCGGACACCTCGGCAAGATTCGACTCTCCCCTTCATCCCAAATGACCAGGGGTGGTGGCATGCCCCTGTCATTCCGTCTCCTCAGAAGCTGCAGGAAACTCGCTGAAGCCTGGCAGGCCAAGACTGGGATGGCCTGGAGAAATCCAGTGCCCTCCAACCTGGAAGAGTCGGACTCCAACTCAAGAAAAAATGAAAAAGCAAGAAAGGTAGAGCATCCATTTGTGTATAGAATATGGATCTCCTGACACTCGGGGAGGCCA
>NW_006959302.1:1747-6866 GCF_000164805.1 Carlito syrichta
TTGTGCTCCTTCCATTTTCTTCATGTGTGTTTGTAGCGATATAAATTTCCCTCTTACTACTGCTTTCATGGCGTCTCAGATTCTGGTAAGATGTTTCTTCATTTTCATTTGTTTCCAGGTATATTTAGATCTCTGCTTTGATTTCATCCTTCACCCAGGAGTTGTTGAGCTTCATACTGTTTAATGTCCATATCTTTGTGGGTTTTCGGGGAATCTTGTTGGTGTTAATGTTTATTTTTATTCCACTGTGGTCTGAGAAGGTACATGGTAAAATTTCGATCCTTTTAAATGTACTTATGCTTTATTTATGGCCAATTATGTGGTTGATCTAGAATATGTTCTATGTGGTGATGAGTACAATGTGTATTCTGTGGTCTTTGGATGGAGTGTTCTGTAGGTATCAATTAAGTCCATTTGGTCAAGAGTCACATTGAGGTTCTGGATCTCATTGCTGATTTTTTGTCCTGATGATCTGTCTAGGGTTGTGAGTGGGGTATTAATGTCCCCAGTTATGACGGTGTTAGAGTCAATATTTTCTTTAGTTTTCTAGAAGTTGCTTTATAAAATTTGGTGCAACAATATTAGGTGCATATATGTTTATGATAGATATTTCTTGTTGATGGAGTGAACCTTTTATCATTATGTAGTGGCCCTTTTAAATTTTTGATAGCTTAAATGGTAATTTGTCTGAAATTAGGATCACGACTCCTCCTTTCTTTTGTGTTCCATTCGCCTGAAAATGTGTTTCCCATCCTTTTACTTTGAGTCCATGCATGTCCTTTCTAGTGAGATGGGTCTCTTGAAGGCAATATATTATTGGCTGGTGATATTTTATCCATTTTTCCATTCTATGTCTTTTCAGTGGTGCATTTAGTCCATTCACGTTCAGGCTAATTATTAAAATGTGAGAGTTTGTCCCTATCATAGAGTTCTTATAGAGTTGTTCTTAAACTTGGTTTATTTTCTTTCTTTGGGTTTGTGGGTTGGTTCATGTGTATTTTATTATTTTTCCTGTACTCTTGTGAAGAACGTTGTCCTTTTTTTCCTTTATTCGTCTGTGCTCAGTACTTTACTAAGTGTTTTAGGTAGAGGCGGTTTGGTGGCTGCGTAAGCTCTTAGGGATTGGATATCTGGGAAAGATTTTAATTCTCCCTCACTGATGAAGCTTACTCTGGCTGGGTAGGTTATTCTTGGTTGAAATTGTTTATCTTTTAGGACTTTGAAGATAGGGCTCCAAGCTCTCCTAGCCTGCAGGGTTTCTGTAGATAAATCTGCTGCTATTCTAATTGGTTTTCCATAGTAGGTGATTTGGCCTTTTTCTCTTGCTGCCTTTAGGATTTTTCTTTTATGTCTACTTTGTTTAGGCAAATTATTAGGTGTCATCATTGATTAGATCAGGGAAGTTTTCTTGAATAATCTAATGAAAGGTTTGTTCCAGTGTGGTCTCTGTCTCTCTGCCTCAGGAAGTCCAATTACTCTTAGGTTCGGTCTCTTGAAGTAATCGCTCATCTCTTGAAGGTTTTTTTTCTGTATTTTTGAGCTTGTTTTCTATGTTTTTAAGAGCCTGGGTTAGTTCTATATTTTGGTCCTCAATCTCTGAGATTCTTTCTTCTGCTTGGGTAATTCTTCTTTCCATGCTATCAGTTTGCTATATATTCATTCACAGTATTCTTTATTACTGTTATCTCAGATATCAGCTCCTTTCTTGTTTCTTCTTAACTCTCCTCAATTCTTTTTAATCTCTCCATTAATATCTTGATATCTAGGTTTGTAGTTTGAGACCAGTCAATCTGGGGGTTCTTCATTGTTTGCATTCTGAAGTCCGTTTTCTCAGTGTCTGCCCTCCCAGGCGTCTTGGAGAGACCCATATTCTTCCTTTGGTTTTTATTCATTTGTGTAGATTTTTCTTTCTCTCCCCCTTTCCTTCCCCTTATTTAATTCTGTTTTTCAGCGAAGGTGTGATTACTTTTGCTTCATTTGTATAATCTCCTGTTCTTCCTTATGAGGGTTCTCTGACTTCGTTCACTTTTGAGGTTGGAGTGAGGACTGCGGGCTGTGCTTTTCGCAGTTTGGGGGTTTAATTGTGGGGAAACTGTGATTCAGAATAAATGTTGATTACAGCATCCACCAACAGGTGTATGAGCACACAGGAAGATATTTTCTACTGCCTTACAATCTGCCTGTGCACCAGGGTGTAGCTTGTGTCCCTGGAGCAAAAGGAGGTACAAAAGAGGAAAATAATGGAGGACGGGGGTCAATAGGAAGTTAGAAAGTGAGAAGAGTGAGAGGGAAAACAGACATACATACCAACTAACAGGTGAAAAAGAGACACAAGGCTGGAGAGAAGTGAAAAAAAACACAGAAGGAAAGTTTCCTGAAGAATACTGGTAGCTACACAGAGACAGTCCAATATGATCATGAAACAGGTAGTGTAAGTTAGAAAGCAAACAATAGTGAGCAAAACATACAGTCAGAATGATAAAACCAAAGGTCAAAATAAGAGATCAGACTAGTTCTGTAATCTTTCCTTAGTGGCTAAAGTCACTTGAGCTCTGATATCCAGCCTCTCCCCTTTGTTTTTGTTGCAGGCAGCTAGACTGCTGCCTGAGAGGTCTGTGACTCTTAGTTGTCTCAGTCTGTTAAGTGTATGGGAGGGGCTTTGTCTCCTGTTTAATGACGTCACTGTGAGAACCGAGGTGGAGGCTCAGACAGGTGGGCAGGGCGATGCAAATCTGCCTGGGGAATGGCGGAGGTGGTAGCTTAACTTTCACTTTTAGGGATGCTTGTCTTCCTAGTTGTAATAAAGAATCTGTCCATCTGCTTGTCTTTTTTTGTAGGAGGCTGTAAGGCCAGTTTCCACAACCCAGTGAATCATCTCGCAATTTTTAGTGTAATTTCTGGCTTCAGTTTTTCCTCCTATTCCAGAAACAATTTCAGGAATTTTAGATTGATTTCGTAGTTAGGATTGGAAGCTCCCACATATTAAGGTCGTATTCTTAAACGGGATCCAGCAATCTTGGATTCCAGGGCCCTTCTGAAATTTTGGGCGAATGAATATTGGTATATAAGAGTTTTTACTTCCACATCACCAGGTAATGTCTGGGAGTCTTATTGAGAACAAAAAGAATCTGGATTGCATGGGTTGCCAATCCAAGAAATCTACATGGCCACATTATAAGGGCTAATCTGGAATCTGGGCTTCTAATTCCCCACATTATTTAGTGCTACATGCCTCTTGGATATAAGAATTTTTTCATTATAGATTCTCAGCAAACTTCTGGTCTTCTTGATAGTTGTAACCGAGAATGTGGACCTACAAGTCCATTGGGTTCCTGGGGGCAACAAAGGGCAGATTTCAGGACCCAAAGAATCTTAACGCCATATTTGTAGGTAACTCTCGTCTTAAGATGTACCTTGAAATCCTAAAACTTCCGTTTGTACTTCAATTCGGATGGGGCCTGGTGTTTTGAGGTTGCCAAATATTTATTAGGTACATCTGCCTATTTTTATACAGAGTTTGGGATCCACATCATGAGGGAAAATCAGGGCATCTTGCTGAGAACGAAAAGGAAATCTGGTTCTAAGAGTCCTCATTCGCCATAATCTACAGTGCCTCTTCATAAGGTTTAATTAGCAATCTGGGCTTCTAGGTTCCTACCTATTTCAGAACTACTTGCTCCTTGGGTAACATAAATCTGTCATTAGAGATCTCCAGGAACTTTTTGGTCCTCTTGATACTTGTAATAGAGGATCTGACACTGCAAATCCTTTTGTGTCCTAGGAACATCTAGGAACATAATCAGGTACCCCAAGAATCAAATGGCATAATGGTACAAAATCCTTCGATTCAGGTTACCTCAAGCTACAGAAATTTCTTGTGGGCAGGCTGGTGGGAATTGGGACATTGGGGTTAGTAGGCTCCACATTTTGGGGTGTTCTTATTAATGGGAACCATGATTCTTGGATTACATTGCCCCAAGTACCGTATGGGAGTGTTTCTCTTGATATCCAAACAACTATAATTCTAGGTCACCAGGAAATGTCTCAGTGCCTTGCTGAGAATGAAGCAGGAATCTGGATAATGTGAGTACTCACATACAGGAAACTACACTGCCATTTGCTAAGGAAGAATAAGGAATTTTGGTTGCACTAGTCCTCAATTCCAAAAATCCACAGGACGTCTTACTAAGAGGAACCATGAATCAGGGTTTTAAATTAGGAAACTGGGTAGTGGGAGTCCTCATATAAAGGAAACTGGACTGTCTATTGCTAAGAATGAATAAGGAATTTGGTTACATGTGTCCTCAAGCCAAAAAAACTTCAGGGCCTCTTTCTAAGGGCTCAAGTCGAATCAGGTTTTTTGAAGCATGAATCTAGGGAAATGGAATCCTCATATACAGGAAATTACACGGACTTTTGCTAAGAAAGAAAAGAAATCTGTGTTACACGTGTCCTGAATCCCAAAAAAAACTACAGGGCTTCTTGATAAGGGCTAAGCAAGAATCAGGGATTCGAAGCAGGAATGTGGGTAATATTCCTCATTACAGTAAACCTCGATGCCTCTTCCTAAGAAAATTAAGGAATCTGTTTTATACATTCCTCAATCACAAAATCTAAATGGCATCGTGGCAAGGGCTAAACAAGAAGTAGGGTTTCAAAACTGGAATCTGGGGAAAGGGAGTCCTCATAAACAGGACACTACATGGCCTCTAGCGAAGGAAGAATAAGGAATCTGTGTTACACGAGTCCTCAATCCAAAAAAATTCTCAGGGCGTCTTGGTCCAGGACAACAAGAATTAGGACTTCAAGCTCCCCTCATGTTTTAAAGCTATTTAGCATGTGGATATTACGAATCAGTCGATTCAGGACTCCAGCAACATTCTGGACCTCATGATAGTTGGAAAAGCATATCTGGCACTACAAGTCCATTTGTTTCCTCGGGACAACTAAGGCCAGTTTCCAGGAAAAAAAGGATCATCTTGCCATATTTGGATGTAACTCTGGTCTTAAGGTGAACCTTTTTATTCGTAAAATTCCGTTTGTCCTTTTATTTTGAGAGGGCCGAGGGTTTTGAAGTTGCCAAATGTTTCGTAAGTATTTTTAAAGGTAACCAGGAATC
>NW_006959303.1:0-596 GCF_000164805.1 Carlito syrichta
TGGCCATTCTGGAGGCTGAGGGTGGAGGATTGCCAAAGTCAGTTATTTCGACGTTCGCAGAGAATGACGTTCGTGTCCCCAGGCCCAGGTCTGGGTCACCGAGCCAGACCCTGTGTCCTAAAATATCTTATTCATACACAGATTCTCATCTGCGCATTGTGTGTTCACAGGGCGACTGGTTTTAGAGCTAGGAACAATGGGGTTGGGGGAAAATAATGTCCCCGGTTGACAGATGTGTCCATGGCCTCTCTTGGCGGGAGGTCTTCCTTGCTAAGTCAGATGGTCAGCCTGCCTGGGGCACAATTCTGACCTCAGAGAGGAGAGTCAGCAGGAGCCCGGTCAGTGAACCTCATCAACTCTCTCACCAAAGCGGGAGTACCCATTGGGGTGGTTGGAACTGGAAGGTCCCGAGTTTGGGGGACCCTCACACATGAGTGGGTGGGGAGAAGGATTGAGGGCAGAAGTTTTGCAGGATAATGGATTTCTTTCTTTTGCTCTTTCTTTCTTTCTTTCTCTCTCTCTCTCTCTCTCCCTCTTTCTTTCTCTCTCTCTTTTTCTTTCTTTCTTTCTCTCTTTCTTTCTTTCTTTCTTTCTTT
>NW_006959304.1:0-1096 GCF_000164805.1 Carlito syrichta
GGTCCAGCAACGTCACGACCAACCCAGGTTCTGGCTGTCTGGTCTGCCACCTTCAGGCAGGGTTGGGCTCCTTCCTCTGCCAATGACTGCATCATCCCCTGCCCACACAGATCTTTCCCTGGGGAGCTTTGAATGCCCGCCATAATTCTCATGGGAGGCATCTTTCTTGTCGCCAGAGTCTACATCAGCCGGGATGGGTCACAGTGGCACAATCATTTCTCCCAGGCTCTCAACCTGCTGGGGACAGGTGGTCCTCTCTCCTTCGCCCCCGAGCATCCAGGACTCAAGAGGCCACCACGCCTGACTCAATTTTGGGTACCTCTCACCTAGACGAGTTCTGTCAAGGTTGCCAGGATTGGTCTCTGATCCCTGGGCTCAGACAGCCTCCCTCCTTGGCCGCCAGGGTGCGGTGCTGACTGCTGTAAGCCATGGTGCATGGCCTGGACTTGCTCGTTCTGGTGGCGGCGGTGATGTTAAGGAATGCCCCGGGACAGAGGCCACCGCATCCCAGAATGACAGGCGCGCCCCATCATGCAAGGATTGGGATGGATGGTAGACACAAGGTCTCACCAATTTTCCCAGGCGGATCTCAACCCATGTATTAGGGCCAGCTGCTGGCACTGGCTCCCAAAGCACTGGGATGATGAGATGAGGCTGATCACCTGAGCCTGGTCTCGATCCTTCATCAAAAATGAACCAGAACGCCTGATGCAGGGTCCCATGACTGGTATCCCAATGCTCTTGGAGGCCAAGGGTGGAAGATGGCTGGAGCCCAGGAGCACAAGGTGAGCCCAGATGACGCAGTGAGACCCCATCTCACATCCAAATAAGGGGTTCTGGGGTCGAGGTGCCAGTTGTCCCAGTCAATCTGGAACCTGAGGCTGGGGATCACCAAAGGCCGCAATTTTGAGGTTGACCGAGAATGACGGTCGTGACCCTGGGTCCCTGCCTGGGCCAACAGAGCCAGATCCTGTCTCCAAAAGCATCAGAATTGTACCCAGATTCTCAACTAAGCATGGTGTGTTCACAGGGCAACTGGCCTTAGAGTCATGAAAAATGGGATTGTGGGGAAAGAAATGTCCCCGGGTGAGAAATT
>NW_006959305.1:0-761 GCF_000164805.1 Carlito syrichta
GGTGAGGTGGGGGAAGTGCACAGAACCAGTCAGAACAGGGCTCAGAGATAGGTGCTGAAGGTGAAGATTTTTGCAGGTGAAAATTCTATACAAGTCCCTTATAGATGTAGAATGGAGACTTGTTCCGGCCAGTCCTCCAGTGGGCACAAGGGCGGTAGTAACCAGCTGTCTTGGAGTAGACTGTGGAGGTAGATAGAGAACCTAGAAGAGAACATATCTAAAAGAAAAGTTAAGTGATGTTTAGGGGCAGCACCAGAAGAAGAAGCTAGGTGAGGTACAGGTAGTATTGACAAGTGATGGTTGAGTTGAAGCTGTGAACAGAGGAATTCCTGATAGTGGGGGGAAATGAGCAGTAGGATGTTGTGTGTAAGGGATGGTAAGATTTTCTATAAATGGTATTGCCATAAATGCTATTGTGAATAATGCTGCAATAAACATGTATGTGTAGAACCAACTGTTTTGTTCACTGAAAGAAGACTGGATAAAAATGTGGTGCATATATATGATGAAATATTATGCAGCCATAAAGGACAAAATTATGAACCTTACAGCAACTTGAGTAGATTTAAAGTCTGTGATATTGAGTGATTTATTAAATAAACAAAGAACTGCATGAAATTACTGTATTATAACTTAAAAGGAATAAAGTCAGGTCTATATTTTGACAATTGTAGGCACTGGCTGATTATCTTTTTTATAAAAGCTATAAGCCTGAAGTTATTAGTATAATTTAAATAATAAACTGTAATTTTTGTAGCTTT
>NW_006959306.1:0-759 GCF_000164805.1 Carlito syrichta
TGCTCAGTGCAGTCAGCTGTGATGTATCCATTTACAATTTCTCCATGAAAATACTTAAGGAAAATCATAGAAGACCTGCAAAAAAGAGCTTATGAAACAGTTTAGTGATTTATCATTTGAAAAATGATCATTTGCATGCACCAATGAAACTTTTTCTATTCTAGCAAGTAATGAAAGTGTTTTCAGTGTTTTGGAAATGTAATACATTGTTATTGCTCACATTATGCATCCCCTAAAACATGATACCTTTGATGCCAAAGATGTATAAATTAACACTTTTTAAAAGCTATAGCCTGTATTATACTTTTTTGGAAAACAGATATTTTTTCTTGATACTTTGGTTGTATTAGATACATGAAACCAAACAATAACTGGAGACTGGGTAATATATATGTCTCTATTTGCTTTAGCCTATTTTGATTTATTTATCTGTTAGTTTTCCTAATCTATTTTCCTCATGCTCAAAATCTACCAATATTCTTCAGTGGAAAATGACAAAACACATCTGATGCATAATGATACCATATACAGAAGGGGAATTCACTAGTAAATAAGGACTGAATATGGAATAGTGAGATAACTATTCTAAGTCGATGTTAGAGTTATAGAACCATTGAAAATTTAATTTTTTCACCTCTGCTAATGCTAGTTTGTTTTCATTAAATGTAAGCATATTATTGTGAATACAAATATGTTCTAAAATTCGTGATTTGTATGTGAACAGAATCAACATTTTGGAGAAATGTTAATCTCTCTTTT
>NW_006959307.1:0-843 GCF_000164805.1 Carlito syrichta
CCAGGGCAGAAGAACCCACAAAATGGCATTCCAAAAGGAAGGTCAGGATATCCAGGGCCTGGTGCCAGTACCCACACAAGCTTCCCCACCACCACTCTCTCCCATACCCTTTCATTGCACCACAGATATACTAGGAAAACATTTTTTAAAGGACAGTTTAATGCTTGTGCAAAATTAATTGAGGAAATGAAAAAAAAATGAACAGAACTATGAAACCACAATATCTCCTATTGCATCTCAGTAAACGCCGAGGTGTTTTCACAACAGACTGTTCCCAGAGAACCAGCCAAAGAGATCTCTGACTTAAAGAAACCTCAGGACTTTGGGGCAGTACAGGCAAGAAGCTGAGGCAGCCTGGGTCAAACTGGCCACTGTACATGGGATACACCTCTAGCTAGGCTTGGGTCATCAGGTAGTGACTGATGGAAGTAAGGGGAAGACATGCTTAGGGGGGGTCTCAGCCCAGTATACCCAGAGCAGGTGTCTGAAGCTGGTAGGCTGCAGGAGAAGCCATCACCCAGATCCTGGTCAGTGGTGGTAAAGAAGACATTTTCCTCTCCTCAGGTGCCTGGGCTCTGGGGCAGGGCTAAGGACTTTGAACCATGGTCAAGGTGCTCTGAGCTATGAGAAACTGACCCTTTCCAAAGTAGTTCAGATGAAGTAGCCTGAAACAGGGAGGAAGCAAATCCAGGTCAACTCTTGGCTGTCTCAGTAGATTTTCCACAGTCAGGATCAAAGAGTCATGACAATTTTGAAGAGATATAAAAGAAGCATTCCTTGACATATTATTCATGTTATGAAGAGAGTTTTTCCTTACTGAATAAACTCCAAGTCATTCAAGAG
>NW_006959308.1:0-765 GCF_000164805.1 Carlito syrichta
AGAGGCCTAGAGTTTTGTATCCTTAAGTTAGCCAGTCAATGACTGTGGAGTGTCCTTGGCTGGGAGGGGAAAGTGTACTCTCTTATGTGATTTCTCTTTTGTCTGACACCAATTATCCAGAGAAGAGGGCAGCCATGAGTCCTTAGCAGCCATCATTCACAGTAGCTGAGAGACAGGGGAACTGGCCTAATAAAGGGAATCTGAGAGAAACACCAGTACAGGCTCCTACAAAGGATGCTTCTTCTGAAGTCAGCTATGTGCCTCCTCCTGCTGCTTTATGGAGAATATATTTGAAAACAAGGGGTAACCTCTTGAAAAGGGATGTTCATTGTCTCTCTAGCTTGAGTAATATGTCATGGTTTCTTAGGAAGGGAGAGTTCTCTTAGCTTCCAACCTTGGCTTAAGCTGTATTTATTATCGCTTTACTTAAATATATATAAACCTAAAAGCATTGATAAACATCGTATGCTTATATTTCTTAAAATGGCATAAAACCAAAGCAAATTAAAAATTAAAAATTTAAAAGTATGACACAATAAAAACTCAAATTGACAATATAAATTCAATGTGATGAATGATGCTGTTTTGCTGTAACTAAATTAACAATCTCAAAGTAAATATGTAACTGTGAAATTGCACAGATTGCCTTGTATATCTGACATAGCCTATGTTATCTGATGTCATGGGAAGGACCGACTATCCACCATTCTTCTCTGCCTGGGGGAAAGGGGGCACACCTCATCAACAAGGGTACCTGCACAGTGA
>NW_006959309.1:0-743 GCF_000164805.1 Carlito syrichta
CAAGCCCAGCCATCACACCCCTTTTGAAGCCTCACCACCAGGCCCGAGACAATCTGATGACATGGGACCCCAGAGTGGGCAGCCAGAGTCGCCCACATAGCCCGCCCCGTGAGAGCTCCTGGCTCAGGGATGTGTCTCTGCTGGGGAGCACATGCCTCCGCAGGCTTCATTCCCCAGTGCGGACCCTTTTAATCCTCCCAGAGCTCAACCCTGGGAAAGGAAGTGACTCTCAAACCGTCTGGTGTGAAGCACCTGGGTGACTCAAACCTCTCTCCTTGGCACTCACAGAGGCTGAGACGGGAAGATGGCCTGAGCCCGGGAGCTCGAGACCAGGATGGACACCACAGCAAGCCCACAACTCGACCCCAAGCAAAACCCAGAAAACCTTGGTTGAGGGCAGGCCTTAGCAGGAAGTTTGCCTCTGGCCCAGAGTTCTCAAGACAAGGCAGGAAGACAAGGATGTGGGCCAAATGGAAAGCCTATGATCACTGCAGTTTTAGAGGACCAGGACTAGACGAGGGGCCGAGTTGGATGGTATGAGAGCAGCCTGGGCAACCTAGTGAGGAAAGAAAAGAAAGAAAGAAAGAAAGAAAGAAAGAAAGAAAGAAAGAAAGAAAGAAGAAAGAAAGAGGAAGGAAAGAAAGAAAGAAAGAAATCTATTCTCCTGCAACTTTCTGTCCTCAAGCCTTCCCCCCCACCCCTCCACATGTGAGGGTTCCCCAAACTTGGCACCTTCCAGCCAC
>NW_006959310.1:0-4713 GCF_000164805.1 Carlito syrichta
AATAGCATCAAGATAACGCTGAGGAGAGATTTATAAATGTGTGCACATCATCAGCTCTTTACTGGCTATGACATGCTGACAAGGAAACAAGGGTTATGAAAAATGATCGAACTCTGCACGGCTAAATCTATGATTTGAAAGGTTGGAGCTGCCAGGTGCGTTGGAGCTAGTTCAGTGACCGTGATGGAAAAGCTATGAATATGATAACAAACCCTCTACTCGTGGTGTCCTGAGGAAGCCTGCTCTGAACTGATGGGGAATGATGCCTTGGAAAGCCCCTGGTTCAAAGGGAAGGTTAAATACACCCAGGACCTTAAACAGTATACAGATAAGCATCTTGAGGCTCATCAGAAGCAGGGCTCTGGGCAGCAGGGCTCAGACATTTGGGTTTACTGTCAGGTCTGCCCCACCGGGGATGGTAGTCAAGTGTTTTGGTGAGCATTGGTTACTGCGGGCCACACCGTGGTGTGCCAGCCATGTGTCCCCATGAAAGAGGTCTTCCCACAGAGACATCTTACTGGCCTCACATGGTGCAGACTCTTCCCAAGAAACACTCCTGCTGTGAGGTTAGGTCAAAGTGTGATTTTCCCAAAAGTATAAAGCAAAACCTTCATATCTGTCATGTGAAGGTGAGGCTATCCCAGGGTTTAAAAGAAGCAGGAGAGAATTGGGGTCCCTGCAGCACATACATAGCACTAAGTTAACTGAGGGGAAATCGGCTGAGTGTGAGTCAGTTGCAGGACTTCCTGCTGTAAGTCAGGAAACTTGGATTCTTATTTTTTCTGATGCTGAGTGGAAGAGTAGAGCCATGATCCCTGAGGGCCTCAGTTTCTTCATCTGCAAAATGAGAGGCTGGATTAATCATCTCTGGGACTAGTTCCAGTTTTAGAACTGGGGAGACAATTGGTGTCTTTCTCGGGCTGATTGTTTTCAGAGATCCTGGAGTTTTCCATTCTGTAAGTTGTCAGGGGTTTTACAACTTTTCCTCTCCTGCAGAAATGGAAGGATGATCCTGACATTTCCAGGGGGCTCCTCAGTGGAGGAGTTTAGACTATTCACTATTTACCAAGAGTAGAAAAAGAGTATGGGATTTCTGGTCCGGAAGACCCACATAGCCAGCCCATCCTCAGGGCAGAGGATCCAAGGAGCATGGGCCACATGTTGGCATCTGGGCGCCTCACAGGTGCTGGCAGGAGGGGCCTGTGCTGAGAGTCTGGCCATCTGGGTGGGTGCGTGGATATCCAGTGGTCAGCACAGGGGAGCCATGGTCTAGCACAGGGTACAGCATCCCACATGAGCCACAACACAGCATTTTCATTCCTCCTCTCTACAGATGAGGAAAGGGAAGCTCTGGGAGGTGTGGAGAATGGGCAAGGTCATGTTCAGCCAGCACAGGGCCCTAGGGACCTGGCATTCACGTATGCAGGGTTTTCTCTCAGTGAAAGCCAGTGTGATCATACCTGACACAGATTTACTCATGATTCCACTGTAGTTGACTATGTCAGAAACTTGGGAACAAATCAAGCACCAAGCACTGGCCACAGTCATTAAGCAATTTGACTTATGCCCAGAAATAACTAAAATAAATAAAATACAAACCATTACTGCCTTTCCCAGCTAAGTTATGGGCCCTTAATAAATGTTTCCACAAATTACCCATTGAACATTCACCAAAATCTTAATATCAAATATGTAAATCTGTGAAAACATCCTAATTTACAAATGACAACTTATGGTAGGGCCTTGTGGATTCTTTAGCTGAGAACTTACAGATGGACAGAATTATTGGAGGGCTAAGTTTGATTAACTGAAGGCAAGTTTTTAGCCTAGGGTTTAAGCCCTTGCTCTGAATTCCTGAAGCCTTTGAATATTGCTTTAATGGAGTTGAGAGATTTTGCTTAAAGTAGTTAATTTACTCATCATTGATAATGAGACCCTGCTCCATACAAGCCAAGTGTACAGACTTGAGAATGAGAGCCACAGAGGCACAGAGCTTCCTGGAGAAGGTGGCACTGGCTGCACTGGGTACATCCTGCATCAGAACATTGATTTTATTCATTCTCTTCTTTTTCATTCCTTTGGTGAGTTAGTTATACTTCATCTGTGTCAATAATTATTAACTAATTATTGTCATAATTATATTAACTACATTTTTAAAAGTTCAGTTTTACCACTTTCTGTCCTTATGGAAATTTCAGATGGTGTACTAGTTCATGTCTTCCCCATCAATAATAATAATAATAGAATGAGAGCAAACCACAGCTCTCAACAAAATGTAAAACTAGCAACTTTAGCTCCAGAAAGGGAGAGTTTACAGGAAAGACCTGAAACTCTGCATTCATGGAAGAGTTTTGAGAACACAGTTTTGTGTCATGCTCAACAGCATGGCACGATTGGTGGAGGATGAGGTAAATAGGTACATCGCTATCTACTGGGAAGGCTGCCAAAATATTAATTCCTTCCTAATGAAGTTTGTAAAGAGTCTTTACAATCTTGTGCCTTTACTTCCAATGTCTTTGTCTCCTCTCTAGTGACTGTCAACAAAGCTTTTAAATGTACCTCCCATCTGGAAGGAAGTGCAGTGTCTCCCTCCCAAGACTCCTGCCTTACACTCAATTCCAGACAGCAGCCCTTCCCTGAATGAGTTCAATGCCGACAGACCCACGTCTAGGCTCCAGGTCAGGGTCAGCGAGAGCCCCATGAACAGGGTCTCCTGCCTGGCACTGGTATGCTGAAATAGCAGTATTTGACACATTTAAAACTTGCTGTTAGTGTAGTCCCTAAAAACTGCACCATTAGCTGAATTTTCAGATTGCATGAGTGCAGATCATTAAGTGTTATTACAGTATTATTAGAAATGTCCTGTACTGCCCAAATTAAATTGGGATAGTCAACGACCTGTGAGTTCCCAATACCACAGATAATTTAACTGGAGCTCTGCCACGCTGGGTAAGGTGTCTCCACATGCCATTCGAGTTATTTCACATTAAGTACACATCAAGGATCTCAGAAGAAAATGAATCAATCAGATTTAATATTTTCTTATGGCAACCTTGCCGCAGGAACTTTTAGAAAACAAGAGCGATCAGGTGGGAACCACTGCGAATGTTTAAGGGATAACTTTATTGTGCCTATGCACAGAAAGTTGACTAATTATTGTCAGCAATTTAACAGTGATGCACCTTCTGGTTGTTGTGATGATTTCTGTGTCTAATAATCTGTGTTAAGTTGATGAAAAAAGGAAGCGAATTGAACATCAATATTTAAGACCAAACCAGTGAAAACTGGATGAATATTTTTTTAAATGTCTTTGACTAAATACCAATTAAATCCTTCCAAAATTGTTATAACTAGGTCTTTAGATCCCACCCATCACCTCTTTGTAGTAAGATGAGTGCTTGTAGTTGCAGTGGACAACATCTTTCTCTAGAAGAAAGCTGGACAGTGCTCATGGATTCATCCTGAGCCCAGCATTGGTGGAGGAAGGCCACATAGCCATCCTCGTGTCCTGTCCATTCAGCTGGATTAGAGGAGCTCTTCCCTCCTCTATCGTGTGTATTTTCATGGTTCTTGGCTAACTACCTACATACATTCAGCTGGTGTTTCCATCTCAATTAGAGATGGTCTTTGGCCATTTGGGCAACTTCTTGATTGGAAAGGAAAACCAAGAGAAAGTAAATTTTTTTCCCATAATTATGATCACTGTGTATCAATAATTCATTAGTTTAATGCAGTAATTTAACTTTGATTTTAATGTGTTAATGTGCAAATCACTTAATATTTTGTGCCCAAGTTTTTGCATTGGGAAGAAAAAAGTCTTTAACCCACTTTCTATGAGGGAGCCCCAAGGGAGACAAGACAAGGTTTCAGACTGGATCCACAGCTTTTGGGAACCTGTTCTCTCTCTTCTGTTACCTTGCCTTTCTCATCTGTAAAATATTCTGAGCACCAAATTAAAAAGTATGTACCAGCATCCCAGTTTTATCATCCTGCTTAGTATACATGGGGGAATCTCCCCTAAAACAGAAGTTATTCATAAAAAATTGTGTATTTATTCTTACATGTTTCAACTTTACTTTCAAAGTACTCTCTGTTTGATGCAATACACCTATTGAGACACCTTTTTCACTGCTCAAAACAGTAGTTGAACTCTTCAGTTTTAATGCCACTTAGTGTTTCTGCCATTTTTTGTTTCACTTCTTCCACATTGGCAAAATGTTTTTCTTTGAGGACTTTTTTCAACCAGAGAAACAAAAATAAGTCTTTTGGGGCAAGATCAGATGAACAGAGAGGGTGGGACATGGGGGCCACACCATTTTTGGTCCCAAACTGCTGAACACTCAGTGTGGTGTGGGCAGGTGCACTCATAGGTCACCCATCATGAATTGGGCAAATGCATTGAAAGAATCTACCCCCAAAAATTCACTGAAGCCAAACATGGCCTCTCACAACAATGCTAGAAGACACATTGATGCCAGTGGGTTACTAGAATACTCATCTAGAAGGGGAGGCCTGTACTAGAAGGGGCCCACACTCTAAAATAATTCTGGTTTTTTGCCTACCCCCCCCCTTTGTAAATGCCAGGTCCTTGTTCCTTATGCCCCTTCTCTTCCCACATGTGGAATTCACATCTACAGTGAACCCATTGAGCAGTTTAATGACTCTACACTTTTACTCAGTTAGGAATAAAATCCTTCACAATAAGTAACTTTG
>NW_006959311.1:0-671 GCF_000164805.1 Carlito syrichta
CATTTCACTCATTAGCTATCTAGCTAGCCTACTTATGCAGCTGACTCAACCCGTTATGTAACTAGCTAGCTAGCTGTCTCAATCAGCTGACTAAACCCTTTAGTTGACTAGCTAACTACCTCACTCAACCTGCTGACTTAACCCGCTAGTTAACTACCCAGCTTGCTGTCTTAACCAGCTTACTATATTAGTAAGTTGACTTAACTAGCTGAATTATCTAGGTGACAAAACTACTTAGCTATTTGACTTAACTGGCCGACTAAACTCGTTAAGTAGCTGACTTAACTACCTGAATTCAATATTTAGCTAACTATTTAACTAGCTGAATATCTAACTGATTTAATAGCTAGCTATCTAGTTAGGTAGCAGACTTAAGTAGGTGACTTAAATAGTTAGCTAACTAGTGAGTTAGCTGACTTAGCTACCTTGTTAGCTAGCTGACTTAGATAGCTGACTTAACTAGTTGGCTAACGAGGTAGCTAGCTGACTTAACGAGTTGGTTAATGAGTTAGATAACTGTTTTAACTAGTTGTTAAATGAGCTAATTGGCTGACTTAACTAGTTGGTTAACGAGTTAGCTAGGTGTCTTAACTTGTTGACTGTCGTGTCATCCGACTACTTAGCTGATTAACACATTGACTGACAAATCGGCCGACTTGTTAGCTGGCTTA
>NW_006959312.1:0-619 GCF_000164805.1 Carlito syrichta
TTCTATGTATGTATGTATATATATATATATATATATATATATATATATATATATAAATCTCTCCATTTTCCATTTCTCTCTCTCTCTATGTGTGTGTATATGCATATATATATGTGTGTGTGTATATATACATATATATATATACTTCAGCTGCTGTCTTTTTATCTATATAGATTTTGAGGTTTCTATTTTAGTGTGGAGAAAGGCACTGGACATGATAAACGCCCCTCACAAACAGAGAGAAATAAATACTTCCCACAAAGCGAATCATGAAGTATATTTTTCCCAGGGAGCTCCATTATTTTAAAAACAGCTCCTTTTTTCATTTTTACTTGAAGGACTGGCCGGTGAGCAGCTCTGTGCAGTCCTAGCTATCACTCATATGCAGACCGCAGAGCATGGCATCATTATCAAGTCAACTGCCTCGACATGCCTTCAAAAGAAAGATGGATGACCTGTGCCTCCATGAAACAGCCTCTCAACAGGCCTCCTTGCCACTGGGTGGACTCGGTCCTTTTCCTCCCCTTTTACTGTTCTAAATAGGAGTAATGCAAACATCTACATTCTTCAGGGTCCTCAACTGGTACCTGAGCTTTCAGAAGCAGTGTGGGAGTGGGGG
>NW_006959313.1:0-865 GCF_000164805.1 Carlito syrichta
CTGTCTCATTCCCCAAGTTGAACCCACAATCTCCTCCCATGGGCTGCCTTGGGGAAAGGGAGGACTTGATTTTCAAACCTCTGGTATGGCGGGACAGTCAGGCGATTCACATCTGTCTCCTCGGCACACAGAGAGGTCGAAATGGGAATATGACTGAAACCCCAGACCTCAAGACCAGGCTGGTCACCATAGCAAGTCCCCGCCTCTACCCCAAGTAAAACACAGAAAACCTTGGGTGAGGGCATTCCTCTGTGGGAATATCACCTCTGGCCCAGATTTCAACACCAAGCAGTATCACCAGGATGTCAACCAAATGGAAAGCTATGATCACAGAAGTTTGGTAGGCACAGGCTGAGAGGATGGCCCAAGCTGGGCAGTTTGAGAGTAGCCGGGGCAACTGAGTGAGGTAAGAAAAGGAAGAAAGAAAGAAACAAAGGAAAGAAGGAAGACAAGAAGGAAGAAAGAAAGGAAGGAAAGATAGAAAGATAGAAAGAAAGAAAGAAAGAAAGAAAGAAAGAAGGAAGGAAGGAAGGAAGGAAGGAAGGAAGGAAGGAAGGAAGGAAGGAAGGAAGGAAGGAAGGAAAGAAAAAGAAGAAAGAAAGAAATCCCTTCTCCTGCATACCATCGGCCCTCAGGTCTTCCACCCTTCCCTCCCACATGTGAGGGCCCCCCAAGTTCGGCAATTCCCACCCCAACCACCCCCAATGGCTGACCCTTTGATGCAGAGTTTCCAAGGTTCCCTGACCAGGTTCCCGAGCTCTCTCTATCAGAGGAGAAATGGGCACAGGCAGCTGACCCACCCACTCAGCATGAGACCTTCTGACAGAAAGCCCAGGACATTCCCTCACCTGGGGACATTTCTTTG
>NW_006959314.1:0-795 GCF_000164805.1 Carlito syrichta
CCAATTATCCAGAGAAGAGCGCAGCCATGAGTCCTTAGCAGCCATCATTCACAGTAGCTGAGAGACAGGGGAACTGGCATAATAAAGGGAATCTGAGAGAAACACCAGTACAGGCTCCTACAAAGGATGCCTTCTTCTGAAGTCAGCTATGTGCCTCCTCCTGCTGCTTTATGGAAAATATTTTTGAAAACAAGGGGTAACCTCTTGAAAAGGGATGTTCATTGTCTCTCTAGCTTGACTAATATGTCATGGTTTCTTAGGAAGGGAGAGTTCTCTTAGCTTCCAACCTTGGCTTAAGCTGTATTTATTATAGCTTTACTTAAATATATATAAACCTAAAAGCATTGATAAACATCGTATGCTTATATTTCTTAAAATGGCATAAACCAAAGCAAATTAAAAATTTAAAATTTAAAAGTATGACACAATAAAAACTCAAATTGACAATATAAATTCAATGTGATGAATGATGCTGTTTTGCTGTAACTAAATTAACAATCTCAAAATAAATATGTAACTGTGAAATTGCACAGATTGCCTTGTATATCTGACATAGCCTATGTTATCTGATGTCATGGAAAGGACCAACTATCCACCACTCTTCTCTGCCTGGGGAAAGGGGGCACACCTCATCAACAAGGGTACCTGCACAGTGAATATTGCATACCTAACCCTGAAATGTACCCCAAAATTTAAAAATAAAAAAAATTTAAAGTTAAAAAAGAACTTTTGTAAAACTCCTATTTGTACAAATTGTGAAGTTCTCCAGCGTTTACTTGGCATGAAGAATTATTA
>NW_006959315.1:0-594 GCF_000164805.1 Carlito syrichta
CTAAGGACTCATGGCTGCGCTCTTCTCTGGATAATTGGTGTCAGACAAAAGAGAAATCACATAAGAGAGTACACTTTTCCCTCCCAGCCAAGGACACTCCACAGTCATTGACTGGCTAACTTAAGGATACAAAACCCTAGGCCTCTTGACTCAAGGTGGGCTCATCTCGGTTAAAATTTATGTCCCAAAGCTCCCCAATGAGATCAACAAAAGCTAAACTCAAAATGAGATCACATCTTGCCTAGCTTCTTTTCCTTCTTTGCTTTTCTTGCTCTTTCTCCTGAGAGCACATCCCAGCAAGCACCCAAATTCCTTAGTCTCTTTTTCCAGGGAGTCACATCTAGGACACCTTTCTAAATCCTACTGGGCACTAAGATAGGACCTACAGGTTGGGCACAAATAAATTATCTGTGGAAATGATTCTTTCTTCTCTCTCCGTTACCAAAATATAAGACATATGACAGAGGACCACCAAAATGTAATTTATTTATTAAAATTGTGCATTTATTCTTACATACTTAAATTTCAATCACCTTCAAAGTACTCTCGATTTGATGCATACACCTAGTGAAAGACTTTTCCACTGCTCAAAAA
>NW_006959316.1:0-518 GCF_000164805.1 Carlito syrichta
AAATGATCTCTGTCTGTTCATGATGATCCCCACTACACACACAAATGGATGCTCTTCTTTTTTTTTCATTTTTCATTTTTTTCATTGAGTCAAAGTCTCACTTCTTTGCCCAGGCTGGAGGGTGGTGGCTTGCTCCTGGCCACCACAACCTAGGTGCACTGGGCTCTGGAGTGTCTTTTCCTGTCCTTCCGAGAAGCTGGGGGACAGGCACACATCACAACACCTGGCTCATTGGGGTTGGAGTGTGGAGACGAGGGCTCACCGAGGTACTGTGTTGGGTCTCGGTCCACAGCTTGGACCGGCTCCTGGCCTCGGCCTCCCAAAGCACTGGGATAAGTAAGCTGAGCCCCCAAGTCCAGTCTAAATACTTGGTCAAAACAGAGACAGAAGGCATGGTGCGGCAGCCCACACCTGGAATCCCAGCACTCTGGGAGGCTAAGGCGGCAGTATGGCTGCACCCCAGGAGCCGAAGGCCAGCCAGGGCAATGCAGGTAGATCCCGTTTCCGCATCCATCCAA
>NW_006959317.1:0-368 GCF_000164805.1 Carlito syrichta
CCTCTTGGCTTTTCTGTCCTCTGCTTTCTCTCAACCCCAACCCCCTTCCCAGTCAGTGTCAGACACCGCTGCACTTGGGAGCAACAGGGGCCCCCAGGAGGCCGGGGGGGGCTTCACTCCATCTCCCTGGCCACTGTCCATTCTTGGGTTCCCCCACAAACATGCATTCCTGTTGCCTGCAGGCGGCCTCCTTGACTGTGGCGCTAACTGGTACTGACAAGGAGCAGACATGGCTGCTGTGGGAGCTGGAGGAGCGGAGAATGTGCTGCCCATGCCTGGTCACGTTGGCAGCCCCGACCCAAAAAGCACCAGAGGAGGTGGCCCCAGTCCCTGGGACCCGGGGAGGGTCTATGTCTGTGGAGGCACAC
>NW_006959318.1:0-340 GCF_000164805.1 Carlito syrichta
CATATTAACTAGAATTCTTATTTTTAATAACCTTAAATTTGAGTGAAAACCTAGGAAACAAACAATTTTAATTATCTACCAGATATGTAGTCAAGGAAAACGGACAACATCTGTGGCTAGGCCTTATTGTCTTAATTACTTAAATCTAATGAGATAACCTTATAGACAAGCAAAAATAAAAAGTGTTACAGAAGCAAAGTTTCATATCTTAAAATGGGTCTCCAACTCCCGGGCCATGGACCAGTGCCGGTCTGTGGCCTGTTCTGAACCAAGCCACACCGCAGGAGGTAAACAGTGGGAGAGTGGAACTCCATCTTCTGTCAGATCAGCAGTATTGTGA
>NW_006959319.1:0-334 GCF_000164805.1 Carlito syrichta
AAAAGATTGCATGCAATTTCAGACAGCCGTAAGAAATGTTTTAAAAAGATTGTTTATCCATTGGGGAGGAGGTATGCTGTCTCAATCCAAATTGAGAGTGATTTATTACCATGAATAATCAGTAGAAGTGTTTCACATCAATTTTATATCTAATTTAAAATTTGAGGTCTCAATGTGCTCATTAAAGAATATAATGGATTTACATATTTTAAGTATGTGTTATGGATTGTGAACATAATGCAATTAAAATAATTTTCAGGACATGTGATAAATTAACAGGGTGGCTCGATATATGGCAGGAGACACCATGTCAAGTGGACTCTGGTGAGAGGAG
>NW_006959319.1:591-13226 GCF_000164805.1 Carlito syrichta
GCAATACAACTTGCTCATATCTCATCAAGAAAAGAGATAATAATAGCAACCCACTTAACAACTTTATTGAAAATGGAGATAATACATATAGATACCAGGGTGGCCATTGAGGCAAGAGGAGTGTCTGTGCTGAATCGTCAGATACAGCACAATCCCAAGCACTGGCTACAGCACAGACTTCTTTTACCTTGGAGACAATATGGAAAGTGCAAAGAGTGCAGGCTTTGAAGTTCAAAAATATGGAGTCCAAAATCCAGATCACAACCATTTTTAACATAAACTTGGAACTTTGATTTTCTCATGTGTGGAATGAGGAAAATAATCGCTGACCTTCAGGCTTATTGTGGGCATTAAAAGCAGAAAGCATTTTAATTATGATTTATGGGTTAAAAGCATCCTGTATGCAACAGCAGAAAGCAGACACTTGGGAAAAGGCCGTTCCCTTCTCCCTTCCTCCAGTCCATCTTCTAAGGATTAAATTCCCAATTCACAGCACGCATCATTTGTCTCTTCAAGTATCTTTACAACACCCTTTGTGATTGGGCCTCCTGAATTGACTCCCTCTACTTTGTAGGGGTCCTTGTATTGTCTCACCGTTCTGCCTCCCCAGCAATGATCTAATAACTGTCATGTACATTGGCCTGCAGTTTCCTCTTGTCTTTCCCTTCCTTAGAAGTACTGTTGGCCTCTAAGGGGAGCTCAAGACCTCTTCACCTTGGGTCAAAGGCAGAGTGAGTCAACTAACATACTCCGTAAATACTTGTTGAATGAAGTGACAGATGACTGAAGGGATGGGTTTCAGGGCTAAGGGTAAAGCTTGCCTTTTGAAGACTTTTTTTCATAAAACATTTTACACTTTTGGATTCTCCCTTTGCTCTATGGGCACTAAGACACCTTTTACATTTTGGATTCTCCCTTTGGCTCTAGGGGCACTAAGACACCTTCTCCTTGGGCTGAGGCAACTACACCCTTCATTCTCCCACTATTCCTCTTAAGAATGTTAGGTGTCAACTAACAAGAGACCCAGGGACAAAGAACAGCCTGATGTGGGCATTTAGGCCATCTGCTCCAGGCCCTGTGGAGAAACATTTCCACCCCAGAAGCATTTTTCTTTGTCTTTGCCTCAGCTCATACCAAAGTCAGAATTGATGTTCTACAGGAGAGATGTCAAGGAGGACTCTGATCCTTGGCACTTTGTTCACTTTGGACAACATCCTAGTGACACATAAAATCTCTGACACAATTTATCTGGTGGTTATGCTGCTGCTTATGGAGAAAAGTTCTGAATAGTAATGAAATGTTCCTGGCCTGAATGTTTCCTTTGTTTCCTGAGAATGGCTTAAGACATGTGTATGGTTGGTCAAGGATTTTGGAAAATAAGTTTTAGCATATCTATCCGGGATACAAATAAAAGAATTGTTGCACCCAGTAAGGATTGACTTATTGTCAGGAGGATAACAGAAAAAGTTTTTCAAAGGGAATTAAATTTTGATGCTGAAAAAATAATGTTCTTAGTTGATTGTTTAGGAGAGAGATCTTACCACATGGAAAGGCCACGTACAAAGGTAGGCAGTTGCCACAAAGCATAGGACATGGTGCACTGATGTCAGAGGTAGCTGAATCTTAGGATGTGAAAAAGGGGTGGTGAGAGGTAAAACTAGAATTAAATGATTTTCATGTAATAGCAGTACTGGTGTTCCTTCTTTCAACAATTATTTTTTTGAATCTATTCTTTATCCTGTCCCTAGGGATATGTGTGAACAACAAGGCTCATTTATGTAATTCAAGGAGTGTGAATTCACCTGCACAAGTCTGAGAAGATTGCATCCATCCTAGGGTATTAGGGAGTTATTAGAGAAGATGTCATGCAACATGGTAACACAATCAGAGCTGTGTTTTAGAAACATCACTAATGCTACTGTAGAGAACAGATGGGAGGATGGAGACCCCAGACTGGTAAGGCCATTGGGGAACCCATTGCAGTAATACAATGATGAGAATATTTAAGGAAGTTAAGAGAAATAAAACCAGGTGATAGAACTGGAAGTTTTTCAGAGCTTGCTTTTAGAAACATATTTACAAGAACTTGATAATGTTTTATACTCAATTGAACACTGAATGTTAGGGATTAAGGAATAGTCAAAGTGACAAAAGTCTCAAGTTGCAATGAATAATTATGTAGTTCTATATACCTAGGTAGGCGATACAGAAGGAAACATAGTTTTTGTTTTGGTTTGTTTTGTTTACAGGGGAAGAGAGAAAGAACATTTGAAAATGCTGAATTAACTGTTCTGGGTGTACTTTTAGAATTATGTGTGTAGACAGTTGATGTCATCAGATACTCAAGACCCTCTCATGCAGTGCTTGAGATATAGATTTATAAGTCATGAGGGCATCTCTCCAATTAGGGTAAGGAGGGGAAACTAAAAAAGGCAACATAGGAAATATCATCAGAAAGGTTGGGACAAGTCTGAGAGTCTGTAGTGGGAAAAAATGGAAGTAGAGAAACTCTAAGGAAGGAGTGATTAAAAGTTACAAATTCCCCAGAGAGGTCTGCTCTAGACAGACAGAATATTAGTGGCTAAGGCAGTTCGGGTCATTGTCATTGACAAGTTGAAAACCATAAGGCCACAAATTTAGGGACAAATAAGGAAGTGAAGAAAACAAACTTTGGTGCAGTATATCAAGAAATTAGTTAATGATGGTAAGAAGGTTTAAACCTTCTTAAATGGTGGTAAGATGGCTTGAAGAACATGGGAGAGTTGAGAATAAGGGTTTTTTTTGTTTTGTTTTTTGTTTTGAGTTGGAGTCTCACTCTGTCACCCAGACTGGAGTGCAGTGGCCACTCCCAACCACAGCAGCCTCAACCTGCTGGGCTCTGGTGATCCTTCTGCCTCAGCCTTCCAGTAGCTGGAACTACAGGCATGTACTACCACACCTGGCTAATTTTTTTTTTTTTTCTTGTAGAGATGAGGTCTCACCAAGTTGCCCAGGCGGGTCTCGAACCCGAGTCTTTTTTCTTTTTTAACAGAAGGTAACTTGCCTTACTGTTGAAATCTTTTCAGTGCCATCAGGGGTCATTTGGACCAAGTGTTTGTTTTCTTGGGTAGATCTACTCAAATGCTGGCAATAAGTGGAGAAATATTCTCAGCTCACATATTCTACTCCTATCTAAAGTGTTACGTGACAAGAATATCTGTGAGCATTAAAATACCTTGAGTGCTAAATAATCTCTGAAAAAATTACACAGAGGAATGACTTTTTCCACTTATGGAAATCAGTGCAGGTGAAAACCCTGCTTCTGGACTTTTGGGCCATTGAAGACCCTGCCACTTACTAATCATATAACAATGGTCCAGGTACTTAATCTTGCTGAGTAGGATGTTGGCCTTATTTATAAAACAGCAACAATATCACATTATGGGATGCTTTTGGAGACTTTCATTCTGCAGTATTAATTTTCTTGGAACCTAGCATAGTTAGACACTCAATAAATGCTAGCCTCTCTCTTCCCCACTCCCTACCAGCATTTGATAACTTTGGCCTGAGCCAACTCCCTTAACAAATGTTTCCACCTTAGATTAAAATTAATTCCAAGACAGGGACCAGCAACACATCCTGTAAGGGACTAAGAAGATGGCATTAATTTTGTAAATTAATCAATATGCAAATATAAAGTTTCTATGGAATGGGCTGCATAATCTGGAATTAAACTGTGTTGTAAATTATACATTGCTATATGGAGCAGTTATCCTTAACTTAGTATGCAAGGCAGAGAAACTGGAGCAGACCTTGCTGTGGTGGTTTCTGAGAATGAGTGGCATGATCGTCCAATGGCAAGTCTGGGTGCTGAGTCATTCAACTGATTTTGCAGCAGCAGCAAGAATCCCATGGTGACCAAGCTGATATTGCTGAGAATAACCTGGGGAAGAACACTCCACAACCACCAAGAGATGGGTCACTTATGAGCCTGTGTGAGACAGCCCCATGTGTGCACAGCACTCGGTTCAGGGGGGATGGCAGGACAGGAGGGCTCTTTTCGGCTTCCAGAGCCTGAGCTGGTGTTACCACCATTCCAGCTTCAAGGCAGGTGTGACTGGCCTGAGGAAATGTGAGTTGCTGCTGGATTGATCCTTCAATCATTAAAAAACCCAAATAGTCTAAGAACAGTCCAGGTGTTTTGCATTGTGCTAAATAGATCCTGGAGGGCAGTGGTTTCCTGTTATGATTGTTCAGCAGCATCACCCAAGGAACATAGATTCCTGGGTTCCTGCCTCTGAAATTCTGATGCAGCAGGTCTGGACTGGGGACTGGGAACCTGTTTCCAAACTTGCAGTTATTTCTGACAATCAATGAGGTTTGGGGGTCATGGCTGCAGAGGAATTTTCATTCTTGGCCCTGGCCTTCAAGGGTCTTAAAATATAGTTGAGAAGATAAGGTTAGGATTCCAGACCCAGTCTCGGCTCTTGCTCTCTTCATTACCTACAAGTCTAGAGGTGGGCCAGACAGTGAGCCCAAGGAAGAAATGATGAATAGCTGAGCAGTTCAGGAAAGGCTTTTGGAGGCCACAATCATTGGCTGACTTTGAAAAGTGAATGGGAATTTGACAAATGTGGGTGGGGGGGTGGCATTTGGAAATGGAGAAGCCACCTACCCAGGAGGTGAGATTCAGAAGGAGGCATGTATACTCAGGTATGGAGTCAGGTGGCTTAGATCTAGATTGCGACTGGTCTGAAATGCCTGTTGAAGATAGATTATTTTTGTTGGTTTACTGGGTGAATGCTAAGCAGTGCTACCAGTCCGGGGTGGCTTCAGGTCTGTATGCCCAGGGCTTGATGCTTATGATGCCATATAAGGATGCTAAAGTGATCATTCATGTCCTCCAGACTCACACTGCCCACACAACTAAGAATAATTTTGAAAACTGTCATTTCTAGTCTATGGTAATGATACCCTGGAAAGACATATGGGCCCAGCAGTGTGTCTTAACATCCTCATTCCCTCTTTTACCTGATGTACTCACACAATGCTTCTACAGCTCTCTCCTCAGCTTTCTTCTCAAAATGAAATCCTCTCTGTCATCCTCCCATTCACCTCTGTGTCCCTCATTCCTCCTCAGGAATGGGGATGAGAATCAAAAACTGGTTTGTTGAAGGAAGAAATGAGACATGGACAAGTCACTATCCTCTCTAAAGGGCCGGGGACAGTCATGAGTCAATCATGCCTAGTCTGTCCCAGAAAATTAAAATGACCACCAGAATTGCACATTCAACCCTGGAGGACTCTAGACATTGCCTTGGAGCAGTTATTTTCAGTGAGGTGCTTTCAGTTCCCCTAGGGAAGTTTCAGAAATGCACATTATCAGCCTACTCCTGGAGCTACTATACCTAAGGCTCCAGAATGGGGTAGGGATCTGCATATTCAACACTCTGTACTGGTCTTTTTAATGTGGCCTACCCCCCTCGCACATCTGTAAAGTTACCATATGAAACTGGTGGGGCTCAGGCTTACACAATTTGCATGATGGAAAACTTACCAATTCATGAAACATAGAAAGCAAGACCTCCACAACTGTGGCTCCTACCGTACAGATCCTTATGTTATGGATCAGCTTAACATCCCTGGGAATGTCATGACGATATTCCATAAATCCTGCTTGCTTCATGTTCAGCACTGTGACTGTGAACATAATCCCCCTAGTCAAAGGTTCTTTATCTGTAAAATGGGAATGATTTTTTGAAAACCTTGTCTCACAGAACAGCTGTGAGGTTTAAGTAAGGCAACACATTTAAAGGCAGAAGTAGTTTAGGGAGGAGATTAGATGTTTAAATTAGGCAATTAAGTGTATCCTGAGCCAGATTCACTTCCATAGAACATCCACTGAATTGAGCTGTTGGTTTCATCCTCCAGGTCAAGCTTCTTCAATTGGACAGGCCTTCATATCCTCTCTAAATCCTGTGATCCAGTCCCTCCACATCTCATCTCCAGGCTAAACATTCCTGTGGATCCATGAGAACTTGCTGTGTTTGCCACCCCCAGAGATATATCATTTTACAGCTGGGCAAACCCAGCATTCAATGTCCATGTCCCTGCAAAGTCATGCAGTTACAGAAAAGTCTGGGCAGCAGGTGGCAATATGGTGTTGTGATCAGAACCACATAATCACACCATGCTATTATAATTATCCATCGCGTTCATGTTTTATAATTTACAAGGGGCTTCCACATTTGTTATCTCCTCCAGCCCTTCCAATAACCCTGTGTGGTGTGATTTAGCATGATGATTCAGTTCCACACACTTGGATAGCACACTGCTCTTTGCAAAGCACTTCTACACCCATCATCTCACTGGATCTTTCTCACAACCTCAGGAGATAGAAAGGACAGGAATTGACAGAAGAAGAAACCAAGAAACAGAGAGGACAAGTGCTGGCAAAGGTCCCATAGAGCCAATGGCACGTTCTGGCCTGTCCTCAGACACAGGCCCCTCAACAACATGTGTGGCTCCCCTCGCATGACATTCTTTTCACTCCTACCACAAACACATGATCTTCTTCTTCTTCTGGGATGTTAGAACAAAACTAGCAAGTAATATGTGAACAATGTACCCAAGTCATTAAGAATGATACCACAGCCAGAACCACTACCTTTTGCAGAATTGGGTCATAGTCTAGCCACCGTCACCACCTGTGTGTGCTTGATAACCAGCAAAGAGACATGGAAAATTCACTCAGGACCTCCAGGAAAGACAGAATAGTGACTAGAAATCAGCCCACAGCCCAGGCTGACCACTATTCTGAGAGGAGGTCAGGAGAGGTGGCAATCTTCAGCCTTCTTTCCTTTTGCCATATACTCACTGGTAGCACCCTGGAGTTAGAAGTAGTGACCATAAACCTGTCAGCCTGCTTAGTGATGCCTGATAAGATTTATCTGACCTGAAATTACCCAAGGAGAGAAGGGACACAAAATTTGTTCAGACTCGTGTGCCTGCTATGACACAGAATGTATTGCCCAAAGTTGGGGGCATGGTAAGTCATGTTGGGTGTTGAGTGGTCTGTTGTTTTCAGGGTGAAGGAGATAGAGGCAAGGCAAGGCTGCAGGTGGAACCACTGTATTAGGGAATTAGCAGGAAGTCCTCTCCCCCTAGGGAGAGGTATGGAAGGAGGACATGTGGAAACAGAAACACAGGGTAGTGGGAGACCCTAGAGAGTCAACTTTATGTTTATTACTCTAAGAAGGGTAAAAGTGGAGAAGAAAAATAAACCAGTCTCTGCCTCTGACTCATTTCTGTCTCTCTTCCCTATTTCAGGTTTCTGTCTTTCTGGCATTATGGCCTTTGGATTATTGTTGTTTTAGTTACATCTTCAGTAAAATTTATACCCTGAATGCTGTGTGTGAGGGCATTGATCGGGATGGCAAGCTTAAGAAAACTGAGTGACTCCAAGAGAAAGAAGATCAGATTAAAGTTAGAATACAGGGTATGGGAGGGCATCATAGGCCTGTGACCTTTGGAGACCTGCTGGGAATGAACGGAGAAGTGGGGAGAATTTACATGAGGAAGGCTGAGGAAATCTGTAAATTGATGCCGACTTCTTCATTTTTTAATCTCTCTCTGCAAGACTTTCCTTCCTTGCTCTTCCATTGCTCTGTCTAAGATGTATCCTTTAAGGGCTAACATAATAAGTGACTGTTCAAAGAAAGCTAGCAGCTTAGGTTTCTGAGATTGGAAGTAGTTTGGAAACTGTTCATTCTTGGACAACATTGCAGAAAGCAGAATATTAGAATTTAATACTGCTGATTCAAGCACTGGTCCTATTTTTTATGATTATGGAGAGCCCTGTGAAACTGACATATTTATAGGTCAAATACTGGCAATTTCATGTGGTTTAACATCATAGCTCTGAGGACCTTGACACAAAACACCTCTGGTGCTTTCTTACTTGTGTCTGTAAGTCTTAGTGTAAAGTCACATCCCTTCTGCACCCCAGTATTCCTAACCTGTCCCCAAGCCCTGTAGCATCTACCTCTGAAATTTCTCTAGAATTGAGTTTATTTTGTCTACATTCCTGGTATTATTTCAATCCAGATCCTTATCATATCCTGCCTGGGCTTTCCTAACATCCCCTGAGTGATTTCCATTATCTCATTCCTCCCACCATTAGCAGAGTTAATGCTTAAAATCTAGGTCTACATCTAGATAGATATCAATTGCATTATCGTCTGTGGGACAGCTTCCACTGCATTACCACCGTCTGTGTGATAGGGCCTGGATGTCACGGCAGGGCCACAGGCAAGGTCTCTCTGACCTGGGTCTTCCTCACACCTCTCCAACCACCCCTTTGCAGACCCAGTCACTCATCCTCACATTGCCCCCTTCCCCACTGCTCAGGGTCTTAGAGCACATACTTCTTTCTCTGCCTTTAATACCTTGCCCTTGCAGAATGCTATTCATCACCCATCACCCAGCCTCACAGCCCTGTTTTCACTCAGTTCACTCCTTCTTGCTCTCTGCTTCCAGGTCACTTGCCCTTTTATTGTCTGTTTACATGAACGTGTGTCCTGCTCTGGGCTACGAGCAGTGGGGCAGGGACTCTGCCTGATTCATCTTTACATCCCCAGTGCAGGCATTTAGGAAATACTGGTTGCAGGGATGAGCAAGTCAATATGTGAATGCAAGGAACAGTGCCTTCCTAAAACAGAATTTAATACTTTGAAATCCTTGATCCTCTCTTCTCCACACCCCAAACTCAGACAAAAGTCTTGGAGTTTTATTTCAGGCACAATTCTGGATGACAGGGACAAAGCACTGTCATGGACAAGGGGACCTTTTTTTAGATCAATTCTCATCAGTGTTCCATCCACTGTAGGTTCCAATGGGTCATGACTCCCAAGGAAAGAAGTGTATGTGTGAGCGTGAGTGTGTGTGTGTGTGTGTGTGTGTGTGTGTGTGTGTGTGTGTGTGTGTTGGGGGAGTCTTCTGACTGATAGGTAAGCAAAGCTTTCCACTGTTCCCTTAAGAAGAAGGACAGTGTTTATGCTATGATCAATTTTTGATACGATGGTTTAGTGCCACTATCGATCCACTGAGTACTCCTGCCAGCAGCACCCAAAACTGACAGGGAGTTGTGATGAGAAAGACTACATCAGATCGTTTGATTCTTGTGGTGACAGTAAAGGCTTTGACTATCTCAACCAACAACTCACTGACTATAATTCTTTCTCTATTCTTCCAAGTATTTGGGAACCGTGTCTATAAACTATCAGCCTCTCTCTGTCTTATTTTCTCCCTTGTCATGATATATCAAGGACTTCAGATCACCAAGTAGGCAAAAAGAGTTTGTACTTTTCTTTGGAGATGAGCTCCGCAGACAAATGATCTAAATTACTGGCTCTTCCTCAGCATGACACCCAGAAGTTGGGTACCCTATCTTGGGGGTCAGAGGCATTACAAATTATTGTGGAGTTGTAGTTTCCCTGGGCTTGCAGGTTGGGTCTGATCTAGACCTATGTGGACTTTGATCAGGGAGGATCCCAAGGCAGCATGGAGTAGAGGAAATAATTCATGAAGATGGAATGCGGGGTCTTCCAGTTCACCAGGCTGTTCTCAGTATGCCAGACCTGGAAGCTGTGGGCAACCACCAGCTCCATGTCCAGAAGATATGGGACCTGTGATATAAGGCCAACTTGGCGTTCACCCGGGTGACTTGGATTAATAGGTCACTTTATTTTCAGACCTTTGCAGGCCATGCACAAACATTTTTGGAAACTCCATTACACAATATATAAAGATGTACCCATATCAAGTATACATAAAGATGTACCCACATTTATGTATGAATGTCTGTCATTAAGATCCAGTGGGCTGCAGTTTAGTAGTTTGTCATCTAGTTTTTTTAGCATTTAATTGGACTTGTATTGCTGTTTGGCTTTGTAGCTTTCAGCTCACATTTTGACAGCATTTTGAAAACTCTTTCTCAGATGTGGCTATGAGACTCTATGGGGCACTTTGTCTTCTACCAAAGCATTCTAGGGAAACATTACTCAACAGGAGCATGGTGTGGCTTTCCATGTACTTAACACAATAGCTAAGGACACCTTCACAAGTGACATAACTCCGTGGCTGCTTTCTTACTTCATACATCTGTGTACCTGAGGCTGGCCTCACCCTCTGAGCTGGTCCCACCTGGATCAGCTGTTTTCAGGGCCCACAGCATGGCTGTCTTCTGATCCCTTCTTTTACCATCTTCCTGGTAAAAGTGTATACCTCCCTCTGATGTCAGAGTCTCTGGTTTTACATCCCAGATATTCCACTTTCTTAGTGCACTTCCTTATTTTGGCAAAACAACATCAAATAGAAAATTCTTGAGTAAGGTGCTTGGAACCTTGGGAGCCATTCCCTTTGAATCTTTTTGGAGTCATTTCAGTTCTCAACATTTTCCTTAAACAAACACACACACACCATCTTCCCCCATCCCCATACACAAATCAAAAATTTTATTTTATAAAATGACAGTTTTTATCTTGGATTCTATTTATATTTTTGTTGAAGCAATCTTATTTGCCTCAAAGCAATATACATGATTTTGATCAACAATTGTAATGTGTATACAAGCAAGGGTAACAAAGAAAAACACAAAAATGAATGCTATGGACTGAATTGTCTCCTGCCCTCCTCCAAATTCAGATGCCAAAGACTTAACCCCCGGTGTGACTGTCTTTGGAGAAGGGTCTTTAAGGAGGTCATTAAGGTTGAATAAGGTAGTAAGGGTAGAGCTCTAATCCCATAGGTCTAGTGTCCTTATAAGAAGAGAATCCAGGGATGTACACTCAGAATAAAGGCCTTGCGAAGACAGAATCTGCTAGCCAAAGAGAAGGACCTCAGAGAGAACCAACCCAACCTGCAGCTTGATTTCAGACTGCTACCCTCCAAACTATGAGAAATAAATTTCTGTTGTTTAAACTACCCAGTCTGTGGTATTTTGTTATGGCAGCCCTAACAGAGTATTTTATGATTTTTTTCTCACTCCATTGTTAGTGTGCATTCAACAAACACTTAAGAAAAAAATCCTAGGCTGGGAGAAGCCTATTGAAATGGTAAGAAATAATAGTAATTTAAAAGACCAAATGAGAGAAATATTTCAAAGAATGATCATGACCAGCTGTACAGATCAGAAGCAACCTCCTCTAAACACTTGTCTTCCATGTAGCTGCACAGCTAGCTCCCTGGAGTTTTCCAGTCTGCAAAAGAAACTCATCTGTGTGTCTGGATCTTCTTGGTAAGTGTTCTTTGTGCTGGCAGGTCTGCAACATTTGTGTCTTCAGCTCTGATGGAGTGATTTGAAAGCTTCCCCAGCTACTTAATTCCCACATGCCATTGATTTGTCATTTGAAAGTTTAGTCACTGTCCTGGATGGTGGCCAGGAGTTGAGGATGGCTTTCTCTCATCTACCTCTCAGTGTATGTACCTGCTTATTTACAACTAAGTTGAAGTGCTCCCTGCTGTGTTTCACAAATAATTCCCCAAATCCTTCAGATTTATTTTAATGATTGATTAGAAAAGTCAATGTTGTATGCTGATGGTTAAAAAAAGAAATATTTGGACTCTACTTAAGTATCTGTTATCTCAAAGTCAGCCTTGACTCCTCCAAATTTATATGCTACAATCAGAAAGGGAAGGACAATTCTTATTTATACATTGCATGGACTATATAATAGAAAGGACATAGTCTGGCCCTCAAAGGACATCAATCTTAACCTTAATCTAGCCTTAACTGATTGATGGTATGACCTCAAACAAATTATTTAAGTTTCCCAAGTCCTAGTTTGCCTTTTGAAATTATGGTTAAAAAAAAAACACGTCACATAAAATTGATGTTATTCTCAAGTATCCTACCTATGATCTTTATTGTGAGGCAATGTTGAGTCAAGACCTATGAGACTGCTTTGGAAACGAAGTCCCTCTTCAAAGGCCAGGTGGTATTTTAAACATGACCCAGCCTCGTCATGATAGGTAAGGATAATCTTGATAAAAAAATCTGGCATTAGACTTGAAAAGTGCAAGCCTGGTTATATGGGGATGTCAAGAATTTCTGATTGTGACTGTACATGAATAATTTTGAGAACTAGAAAGATCAATCGCAAATATATATTTCAGGAAAGCTTTTTTATTTTAAGTACAGATAAGCAAGGTTGAGTAGAAAGTTATTAACTGTCTTAGTCCCTCATCTTAGTTTATCCTAGTCCTTATTACATTATAGTCATTGTCATTCAACCCTCATTATCTGTCACCTGGGCTAGTTGATGCCCAAATATTATGAGTGTGTCTTGGTGAATGCAAGAAGAAAATGCTTCCATTTGATCTCCAGTTCATCTTATAGTTCATTCCTTACACTTTTTCCTAATTTTGTATCTTGTAACATATACAACATACTAGCACTTGGCTACATATAGAAGATACAGCAGTTGATAATGTTGATATGTAATAAGTATACTGGTGTCAATACAATGAAGCTAGGGTAGTATTACAAAATGTAGATCAAATACAAGTCATTCTCCCGGGAAGGCATCTTTATTATGGTTTTAACGTAACCAAGTCAGTTGTTGAACAAGTTAAAGCTGTTTATAAAAAACTTATTG
>NW_006959320.1:0-698 GCF_000164805.1 Carlito syrichta
CAGGACGTCTTGTTAACTTCAGAAATCTCTGGGCTTCGAACATCCGTACATTTCTCTGAGCTGTTTCCTATTTTGGATAGTATGAATCAATCATTCCAGAAGACCAGCAACATTCAGGTCCTTTCGATAGTTTAAAGGGTAATATGGCATTAGAATTCCGTTTAGATTCTGGATCCTCTAACGCCAAAATCCAGGACACAAGTAATTATCTCGGTTCTTTTGAATGTGAGCCCTGAGTTCAGGGTTAAGTCGTACGCCAGAAACATCTGGTAGTTTAATTATTCGTAATTAGGAACTTGGGTTTAGATGTTGCACCATTTTTAGAAGGTATTTTTGGGAGGTCACCAGCTTCTCGGCTTCCATGTCTACAAGACATTCTGAAGTCTTTTCATTGGAAACCAAGAGTCTGGACTTCCAGGACACCGGAAACACTGGTCGTTTTGCTGAGAACAAAGCAGGAATCTGGGACACTATGTCTCCAGAAAGTTTCTACTCACGTTACCAATGTGGAACAAGGAAATCAGTTTCCATGTGACCAGCAAACTTCTGAGCAGTGGCTAATTTTTCCCTGGCTTCAGGTAGTTCTCAAATCTAGAAGTCACAGCATATTTCTAAATGCTAATCAGGAAATTTGGAGTCCTATACCTCACATTTTTCAGAGCTTATTCCTATATCCATACCACAAATCTGACATTACC
>NW_006959321.1:0-4452 GCF_000164805.1 Carlito syrichta
GGTCCGCACTGGGGAATGAAGCCTGCGGAGGCAAGTGCTCCCCAGCAGAGACACATCCCTGAGCCAGGAGCTCTCACGGGGCGGGCTATGTGGGCGACTCTGGCTGCCCACTCTGGGGTCCCATGTCATCAGAATGTCGCAGGCCTGGTGGTGAGGCTTCAAAAGGGGTGTGATGGCTGGGCTTGGGGTCTCACACCAGTCACCCCAGTGCTTTGGGAGGCCAAGGGGAGAATCTGGCCTTAGCCCCCAGGTACAAGACCAGCCTGGGAATCTTAGTGAGACTTCGTTTTTACAAGAAACTAATAAATTGGGCCTAGTGTGGTGGCGGACATCTGTTGTTCTGGCCACTCAGGAGGCTGCTATGGGAGGATCACCAGAGCCCAGCCAGTGGAGGCCGCAGTGGGTGAGAGTGGGACTCTGCACTCTGACCTGGGTGAAAGATCAGAACTCTGACTCAGAATAATAACACCAACCACTACCACAACTACAGGTCAGTCTCAGGAGCTCAGCCTGGCATCCCAGCCCTTTGGAGGCCCAGGAAAGTGAATGGCCTGAGCCTGAGGATTCGACATCAGCTCGGGACATGGGGCAAGACCTCTTCTCGGCCGTCAAAAATAAATCCAAAGATTAGCTGGGCATGATGTCACAGTCCTGTGGTTCCAGTTACTCAGGTGGGAGGAGGCGGGAGGATAACCTGACTCCGGCAGTTGGAGTCTGCAGTGGTCGTGAGCATGCCTCTGCTCCAGCCTGTGTGATAGAGTGGTATTCTGACCCAAATAATAGTAATCACCATCATAATCACCACCACCATCCCTGCCATGCAGCGTGAGTATTCACCCTCAGGGATGGGAGAGGAAAATGCACTTTCTGCCCTGTCATTCACAGGAGGTTTCAATTGTGGCCACCAGGTGTGTCTGTCCCATGCCTTCAGCCATGGGCCACAGAAGGCCTGCCTCCAGCCTCCACACTCATGCCCCATGGTATAGACTCGTGAGCTTGAGGACTTATTGTGTCCATCGGGAACAGAGTGATCAAGGTGATCTGGCAATGCAGCGGAGAGCCCAGGTTCCAGTTGCCTGATCTGCTACCTTCAGCACGGGAAGGCCCCCATTCTCTCCTGATCACTCCAATGTCCCCCGTCCACACAGACCATTCCCTGGGAGGCGTGGACACCAATTGTGATGCACGTGGGACATGTATTTTTTGTCACTTGGGTCTCCATCCCTCATGTTGGGTCACAGTGGCATGATCATGGCTCCCACGGCCTCAACCTGATGGGCCCAGGTGGTCATCCCGCCTCCTCCCATGAGAAGCCAGGACTCTGGGGGCCACCCTGGCTGATTCAATATTGGGGACCTCTCACCCAGATGAGGTCTGACCATGTCACCCATGCTGGTATCTGACCCCTGGGCTCAGACAACCTACTGCTTCAGCCTCCCCGGTTACGGGACTGAGGACCATGAGACAAGGTGCCCTGCCTGGACTCACATGTTCTGTTGGTTGGGGCGATGCTAAGGAACACCCTGGGAAGGAGGCCACTGCATCCCGTGTATCCGTGTTTGTGGGTGCCACCACAAGTGACTCCAGTGTTTGCATTCTGGGAAGCGATGAGGACTTACTACATGGCCCAGACTGGTCTCGAAATCCAGGGCTCCAGTGATCCCTCGTGTTGGCCTCCCAAAGGCACAGTCCGATTGTCTGCCAATCCACTGTCTTTCGGGAACTCTTGTCCCAAGACTGGGGCCTCCTTCCCAAATGATCTGTCTTTTTGCAATGATCCCAACTCCATACACAAATGGATTCTCTTCTTTTTTTTCTTTATTCCTTTTTTCTTTGAGTTGGAGTCCAACTCCATCATCCAGGCTGGAGGGCAGTGACTTGCTCCTGGCCACTGCAGTCTCGGCCCACCAGGCTCCAGTGAGCCTTTCTCTGGTCTTCCAAGGAGCAGGAATAACAAACGTGAGCCATGACGCACAGCACATTTGGGATGGACGGTAGAGCCGAGGTCTCACCAAGTTGCCTGGGCAGGTCCTGGCCTTCCTGCTCGGGCCAGCCACTGTTCTCGGCCTCCCAAAGCTCTGGGATGATGAGACTGAGCCCCTAAGCTGGCCTCAATACTAGCTTGAAAACAAGCAGGCCGGGCACGGCAGACCACACCTGGAATCCCAGTACTCTGTGAGGGGGAGGTGGGAGTATGGCTGGAGATCAGTAGCCCAAGACCAGCCTGGTCCATGCAGGGAGATTCTGTCTCCACACCCATTTAAACAGGGTGTCTGGGGTCGATATGTTCATCATCCTGGCCATTCTGGAGGCTGAGGGTGGAGGATTGCCAGAGTCAGCTATTTCGACGTTCGCAGAGAATGACGTTTGTGTCCCCAGGCCCAGGTCTGGGTCACCGAGCCAGACCCTGTCTCTTAAAACATCTTATTCATACACAGATTCTCATCTGCACATTGTGTGTTCACAGGGCGACTGGTTTTAGAGCTAGGAACAATGGGATTGGAGGAAAATAATGTCCCCGGTTGACAGATGTGTCCATGGCCTCTCTTGGCGGGCGGTCTTCCTTGCTAAGTCAGATGGTCAGCCTGCCTGGGGCACAATTCTGACCTCGGAGAAGAGAGTCAGCAGGAGCCCGGTCAGTGAACCTCATCAACTCCCTCACCAAAGCGGGAGTACCCAATGGGGTGGTTGGAACTGGAAGGTCCCGAGTTTGGGGGACCCTCACACATGAGTGGGTGGGGAGAAGGATTGAGGGCAGAAGTTTTGCAGGATAATGGATTTATTTCTTTTGCTTTTTCTTTCTTTCTTTCTTTCTTTCTTTCTTTCTTTCTTTCTTTCTTTCTTTCTTTCTTTCTTTCTCTCTCTCTCTCTTTCTTTCTTTCTCTCTCTTTTTCTTTCTTTCTCTCTTTCTTTCTTTCTTTCTTTCTTTCTTTCTTTCTTTCTTTCTTTCTTTCTTTCTTTCTTTCTTTCTTTCTTTCCTTCTCTCTTTTTTTTATTTCTTCACTAGGTTTTCCAGGCTGCTCTCAAATCACCCAACTCAGACCATCCTCTCAGCCTGGGCTTCCCAAACTGCTACAGGCACAGGGTTCCCATTTAGTTTACATCCTGGTCATCCTGCCTGGTCTTGAACTCTGGCCCTGAGGTGAACCTCCCACTGAGGCTGGCCCACAACCATGGCTTTCTTGGGGTCAAGGTGGGGGCTTGCTATGGTGTCCAGCCTTTTTTTGAACTCCTGGGCTCTGGCCATCTTCTCGGTTCAGCCTCCCAAGTGCTGAGGAGAGAGGCGTGAGATGCCCAGCCTCCCTGACCCTTCGAAGGTTTGAGAGTCATGCCATTATTTTCCCCAAAGTGGCACCTGGGAGGAGCGAGCAGGTCCACCCTGGGGAATGAGGCCGGTGGAGGGGTGGGAGCTCTGCTCGCTCTTCCCGGGTGCCACCCTGGGGAATGAGGCCAGTGGAGGGGTGGGAGCTCCAGCAGAGATACACCCCTGTACATGCTGCTTGCACTGGGGAGGGTACAATGCGCCATCCCAGCCACCCTCTCCTGGGTCCTGGATCATCAGAAGAGAGTGGGCCTCAAAGTGGATCCCCGAGAGGGCTGTGGAGGGCAAGCAAAGGGACTCATGCCTGTCATCCTGGTGCTCTAGGAGGCTAAGGTGAGAGGATGTCCTGAACCCCCGTGTTCGAGACCAGACCTGGCACTTTGGTGAGAACTCGTTTCTACAAGAAGCCAAAAAATGAGCCGAGTGTGTTGGCGCATTCCTGTCGTTCTGGTCACAAGTGAGTTCATGGCAGAAAGATTGCCGGAGCTCAGCCAGTGGAGGCTGGGGTGGCCGAGTGAGGGCCCCTTCACTCCAGCCTGGGCTAGAGAGCCAGATCCAGACTCAAAATAATGATATCAACTATCAGCACCACCACAAGCACAGACCAGGCTCAGGTGTTCAGCCTGGCATTCCAGACCTTCAGAGACCCAGGCAACTGGATGGCCTGAGCATGCAGGTTTGACACCAGCCCAGAACACAGGGCAGGGCCTCGTGTCGGCCATCAAAAATAAATCCATAAATTAGTCAGGTGTTTGTGGTGAAGTCCTGTGGTTCCAGCCACTTGGTGGGCCACGGTGGGAAGATTGCCTAAGCCTGACAGATGGAGTCTGCAGTGGCTGTGAGAGTGCTCTTGTGCTCCGGTCTGGGCAACAGAGGAGGATTCCGGCTCCAAATAATAATAATAATCACCACCACCACCACCCCTGCCACACAGCGTGAGGAGTCACACTTAGAAATGGGAGAGGAAAGGGCAGTCTCTGCCCTGTCATTCACAGGAGGTTTCAAAGGTGGCCACTGGGCACGTCCCTCCCATGCCTTCAGCCATGTGCCCCACAATGCCTGCCTCCACCCTCCACACTCATGCCCAACAGCAAAGATGTGTGTGAGCTCATGGAACAGATGACCTCAAG
>NW_006959321.1:4472-6422 GCF_000164805.1 Carlito syrichta
TGGCTAGATTGGGCACAGTGGCATGATCGTGGCTCCCAGGGACTCAACCTGTGGGACTCAGGCTGTCCTCCCACTCAGCCCCTGAGCAGACAGGACTCAGGGGACACCACGCCTGACTCAATTTTGGGGAACTCTCTCCGAGATGAGGTCTGGCCATGTAGCTCAGGCTAGTAACCGAACCCTGGGCTCAGGCAGACTCCCGCATCAGCCTCCCAGGGCACGGGGCTGATGGGCATTAGCCATGGTGCCCAGCCCAGACTCGCACATTCTGTCAGTGGAGGCAATGCAAAGGAAGACCCTGGGATGGAGCCACTGCATCCAGTGTATCCGGGACCGTGGGTATGACCACATGCGATTCCAGCATTTGCCTTCTGGAGAGCGATGAGGTCTCACTATGTGACCCAGGCTGGTATCAAACTACCAGGATCCAGTGGTCCCCAGCCTCAGCCTCCCAAAGCCACAACCCAAATATCTGCTGATATACCGTATTTCGGGGACTCTAGACCCAAGCCTGGGGCCTCCTTCCTAAATGAACTTTGTCTATTCACTATGATCCCAACTCCATGAACAAATGGATGCTCTTCTTTTTTTTCCTTTTATCTTTTTATTCTTTGAATAGGATTCTCACTCCATCACCCATGCTGGAGGACTGTGGCTCTCTCCTGGTCCAAACAGCCTTGGCCTGCAGAATTCTGGCAAGCTTTCCCCAGCCTTTTGAGAATCCAGAATGACAGGTGTGCACCAGCATGCCCAACTCATTTAGGATGGAGGGTAGAGACAAGGAATCACCTAGTTTCCCGAGTGTTTCTTTGCCCATGGGCATGGGATGGCTGCTGGGCTCGGCCTCCAAAGGGGTTGGGATGACAAGGCTGTGCCCCGAGCCCAGACTTGATCCATCATCAAAACTCACTAGACAGCCTGGCATGGCGGCCTATGCCTGGAATCCCAGCACTCTGCCAAGGCAGGAGGATGGCTGGAGTCCCAGGAGCCCAAAGGCAGCCTGGGTCATGCAGGGAAACCCCATCTCTGGAACCATCCAAACGGCGTTCTGGGCTCTAGGTGCCCGTCGTCCTGGCCACTCCACAGGCTGAGGCGGGAGGTTTGTCAGAACCTGCGATTTCGAGGCTGGCAGTTACTGACAGTCGTGTCCCTGGGCCCCAGTCTGGGCCACCAAATCAGACGCTGTCTCCAAAAGCATTGGGACCGTACACAGATTCTCAACTGCGCATGGTTTGTTCACAGGGTGATTGGCTTTAGAGCCAGGAAAAATGGGATTGAGGGGAGCAGAAATGTCCCCAGGTGATGATATGTCCATGACCTTTCTTGGCAGAAGGTCGTCATTGACAAGTCGGAAGATTGGCCTGCCTTAGGCACATTTCTCACCTCAGAGAGGAGAGCCAACAGAAACCCAGTCAGGAAACCTCGGGAACTCCCACACCAAAGTGGGGGCAGCCATTGGGGAGGTTGGGGCTATAAGGTGCCGAGCTTGGAGGATCCCACATTTGGGCGGCAGGGGAAAGGATTGAGTGCAGAAAGATTGCAAGATAATGGATTTCTTTCTTTCATTCCTTCTTTCTTTTTTCTTTCTTTTTCTTCCTTCCTTCCTTCCTTCCTTCCTTCCTTCCTTCCTTCCTTCCTTCCTTCCATCCTTCCTTCCATCCTTCCTTCCTTCCTTTTTCTTTCTTTCTTTCTTTCTTTCTTTCTTTCTTTCTTTCTTTCTTTCTTTCTTTCTTTCTTTCTTTCTTTCTTTCTTTCATTTCTTTCCTCTCTAGGTTGCCCAGGCTGCACTGAAACTGCACAACTAGGGCCATTCTCTGGGCCTGGGCCTCCCTAACTGCTGCCATCACAGGCTTTCCAGTTGACTGACATCCTGGTCTTCCTGCCTGGTCTTGAACTCTGGCTTGGAGGTGATCCTCCCACTGATGACTGCCCTCAATCAGGTTTACTGGG
>NW_006959322.1:0-690 GCF_000164805.1 Carlito syrichta
AGTTGCTCAGGGGTTAAAGTGGGAAGACCTCCTGAGCCCCACAGGTTGAGGCCCAGGGATCCACAATTGTGCTGCCATACCCCAGCCAGACCAACGGAGACTCTGGAGACAAAAAGGATGTCTCCCACGTGCATCACGACAGGCGTCCAGAGTGCCCCACGAAAAGTCTGCTTTGGTGGAAGGTAATGGAGTGATCAGGAGAAGGTAATGGAGTGATCAGGAGAAGAAGGTAATGGAGTGATCAGGAGAAGAAGGGGCCCTTTTGCCGCCCAGAGGTGGCAGATCTGTCACCAGGACCTGGGCTGGCCGCAGCATTTCTAGACCACGCTGATTACTCTGTGCCTGATGGCCACCCTAACTCGGGGCCATCTGTACTGTGAGCTCCCACGCGATTTTGCCATGGGGAATGAGTGTGGAGGGTGGAGGCTGGTCTTCTGGAATGCATGGCCAAAGGTGCGGGATGGACTTGCCAGGTGGTCACCTTTGAAATTTTCTGCAAATGGCAGGGGGAATAGAGCTTTTTCTCTCCCATTCCAGAGTGTGATATCTCAAACTGGGTGACAGGGGTGGTGGTGGTGATAATTATTATTTGGACTTGGAATATCACTCTGTCACCCATGCCTTAGCACAGGGGCATGCTCACAGGCACCACGGACTCCACCTACCAGTCTCAGGTGATCATCTCGCCTC
>NW_006959323.1:0-333 GCF_000164805.1 Carlito syrichta
TGCAACACAATACAATAAAGCAAAGTAAAACAAAATAAATTGAATAAAATAGTCAGACTTAGTGGTTCCTGCCTGGCATGCCAGGACTTTGGAAAGCCCGGGCAGGAGACCTGCTTCCCAAACTCCTGGTATGCCAGGCAGGAAGCACTAAGTCTGCCTTATTATTTTATTTTGTAGCCACATGGTTTTGCCATGAGGCTCAAGCTAGTCTCACCCTCCTGGTCTGATACTCTCAAACTGCTGCCCAGCCCTGTGGGAGGCCAAGGTGGGAGGATCACTTGAGGCCAGTAATTTGAGATTGCCTGGGCCTCATAACAAAACACTCTTTCTACA
>NW_006959324.1:0-759 GCF_000164805.1 Carlito syrichta
TAGGATATAGCATAGTATTAAAGTCCAATAACTAGATCATATGAAAATTAAAGTTTAGACATATGAAACATGAATTATAGTAAAGTTTTGTAGTTTAAGAATAAGTTTTAACTGAGTTATAAGGCATTATGTTAAATTGTAATAGGTTAATAGTATAGTGTTAAGTTGATAATATTAATTGTTAAAAATATTGGGAATCAGTGAACTTGGATTGAACCTAGAGTTAACTCAGGAAAGTTCTTTGTATTAATCAGGGTATAGAGCAAAGAGTATAATATGAATGATTCGTTGAACATTATGGAAAACACTTTGAACGATTTGTATTGAAATTGTGCACCTGTGACCTTGATGTAAGCACGGCAGGCATCATGGAATTTGAATTGTTTGCTTGGAAATTGCAGATCTCGTGGTGGTCTTGTGATGCATAGTTTGTAAAGCACGAAACTTGTACGCCCCCAGTGAGTGATTATCACATTGCTGGAGGGTATAGAAAATGGTATATAAGTTGGAAAAGGTTTGAATAAAATCGGCTTCGGTCTTGGCCAGGCTGAACCCAGAAGAGCTGCCTCCGAGTAGTTTTCTTCTCTCCGTCTCTGATTCACCGGTGCGGTCCTAACCCTCCCTCTGGTCAGTGCAGGTCACCGACAGGAACATACCCAAAAGAACTCAAATCACCATATAAAAAAGATACCTGCACACGTGTGTATCACAGCATTGTTCACAATATCAAGAACATGGAACCAACAGTGCTGCCCATCA
>NW_006959325.1:0-725 GCF_000164805.1 Carlito syrichta
TTATGGTGGAATATAACCCTCTGTCCCTTGTTCTAGATATTTTCCCCTAAAGGATCCTTTCAAAAAATACCTTTGATTCTCTTGGCTACCAAAATTTAAGGAAACTTTAACAATACATAGAAACTCAATAAGGCAGTGAAAAATATCCATAAATCATCTTGACCTAGACCTTCTCTAGAAAATCCCCAGAATAAGCAGAAGCCAGCAACCAGAAATATAGAAAAATCAAGAGTAATGACAAAGTGTTGTTTTTTTTTTTTTTACAGGAAATATGTATTATTTTTATAATAAGAAAATTACAATAATCATCCGCTTGTGCAAGGAATCTCATCTCAGCCATGGCTAAACACAGAGCTAGTTTTAATCTCACAGCTACATACTCTGTTCTGAAACTGAACTGTTATGATACCTCTGCTGAGAAGCTGATATAAGAGTAAAGGGGACTTTCCCTATGCCCTCAAAAATTTCACTGAAAACTCAGCCCACAACAGACAGATTAATTGGAGAAAAGGCAAACAATGTATTTAATGTGTATACATGGGAGCCTTCAGAATGAAGACCCAACTCCCCAAAGGGGTGAAAAAGCTTATAAACTATCTGGAAGTCAAAGGAAGAATGTGGGCTTGGATTCTGTAAAACAGTTTATGGGAACGGGAGGAAAGGAATTCTGTTTAGGGGCAAGAAATGATTGATAGGGAAAATCCAAAGGGCTTGACAAGCATACA
>NW_006959326.1:0-3812 GCF_000164805.1 Carlito syrichta
CTGTTTAGGAGTATGCTAGCTATGGGTTTCTCATAGATGGCTTTTACTATTTTGAGGTATGTTCTATCTATGCCTAGATGTTCAAGTGTTTTCCAGGCTGGAGTGCAATGGCATGCTCCCAGCCACTCCTACCTTGACCTTCTGGGCCCTGGTGAGCCTTCCACTTCAGCCTTCCAAGTAGCTCAAACTACAGACACGTGCTACCATACCCAGAATTTTTTTTTATTTTTTTGTAGAGATAAGGTCTCACTATGTTGCTCAAAACAAAGCTTTTATAGAAAAATGTTGAAGGAGAAAGTGTATCTCCTCTCTTTTCTGTCAATTCTAATCTGGTGGTATTCCATAAGTCACCAGATTTCTCTTCTTGAAAAAATTTAACCTGAAAAGAAACAGCAGCTGTCTTAAGTGATATCTATGGCAAATGGACTGGATTAGCCAAGCAGCATCCAAAGAAATACGTATATCACCATGATTACCTCCCATTTAGAGCCTAGTCTCTTGGGAGGGTACTGATCAGGGCTGCCAAAGAGGATAAATCAATTCATTCCAATTAGGCTTGGTGACTTTACCACTGGGTACTTTGAGACTGGAATCATTTTGAAAAGAGATCATCTCCCTTCTCCTCTCTATTTAAACAGAAACCTCTGTCAAAAGTGAATGGAAAATATGTTTTGGCATCCAAGTCAGTGGTAATTGTGCAGGGTTAAATGCTCACAATTTTTCAGGCTTTGCCATAGAGACATGAGCAGCCAGACTCAAGTGAATACATCAGAGCATTCAAACAAACTGCAACCCTGACCCCTAACTTAGCTCTAGCCAAAAGGCCTCCTGCTTGAATTCTCCTTGAGCCCAGATGTGCCACATATGCATTTTTTTTAGTTGAAGTCAAACTCTGTCACCCAGACTGAAGTGCACTGGTTGCTCCCGGTCACTGCAACCTCGACCTGCTGGGCTCCGTTGATCCTTCCACCTCAACCTTCCAAGTAGCTGGAACTACAGACACATTCTACCATGCCCTGCTAATTTTTTGATTTATTGTAGAGATGAGGTCTCGCCAAGTTGCCCAGGCAGGTCTCGAACGTGCGGGCTCAGGCAATCCACTCATCTCAACCTCCCAATGAACGGGATTACAGGCTGAGCCACCGAGCTCAGCTCACATATGCATTTCTGAATGGGAAAAGACAGGAGTTGAAGGAAAACTGTAATTAAACCTGGTTCTTCCCCTTCACATCTGTGTAGTTTGGCAATCCATTCTTTGTAATCCACTCCAGAGGCTTCCAGGCAAGGCCAGAGAGAGGAGATTCAAGCAGAAAGGAAGATGCTCCTTACACCCAGGACTGGAACAACTCTCCAGTCCAGGACATGTAAACTCTCACTGCATGTCTGCCAGCCCCCAGAACAAGGATAACAGTCAGGTTCAATTATTAAAAGATGGGGTACAATTATAATGCTATAAGAAAGCGATTGGCAGTAGTGGAAAACTGTCACAGGAGGGAGGGTGGGAATGACAGTCGAGGGAAACTGTTAGGGGAGGGAGGGGCATACCTCATCAACAAGGGTATCTGCATGATCAGTGCTTATATACCTAACCCTGAATTGTAGCCCACATCTTTAGAATAAATAAATAAACTTAAAAGATGGGGGAGTTGCTTAATTTTAATCACCATGACTCTCATTCAAAAAAATAAACAATAAAAATAAAACCACCATGTTTTCTCTTTTTTCCCCACTGCAGTAAATTAAACTCATTCCAGCATGGCTTCATTATTCATATTATCATCATCAAGCTTAATTGAGTCTCTAAAACTTTTCACACACGCGGATCATGACTTGCACAATATCATACTAGTTTTGTATTTCCACGCACAGATAAGTGGCATTTTTCTCCATGTTTTCAGGTCTAGTCTACCAATGATCAACCCAATTCATAGCATCTATTCACATGTAGTGAATCATATATATTGTTGATATGTTTACCAACAGACTGACAACCTGAATAATGAATGCTTCAGTATCCCCAGCTGAGAATGACATACGGCAGATGTTCGAGTAAATGTCAGAAGGGAAGCAGGTGGTGACACATCCTCTACTGAATTCAGGGCAGATGTATCAAACACTGTGCATGGCTCCATTCCACACAAAGCTGCATCTCCTTCTCTCATTCCTTCAGTTCACCAGACCCCCTGGTCATTTCTATGTTCCATGTTTAATGGGATGCCTGCCCCTCCGGTCACTGTGGGTTTTCTGCAAACCTTGAAAATCATTAGAAAGGAGACATGATGATACTCTGACTTGCCAAAACTCTCAAGACCTGTCTCCTGGGAACAGTCACTGGGTACATGAATAGCTGCCACCCTAACCTGTGCCGAAACAGTGTGAGGAGCTAGGAATTAGGACGTCAAGGAACAAAGAAAACTGAAAGCAGTTGCCACTTGAACAGAGTTGCTCACCTCTCTGCCTGGGAGAGAGGCCCCTTCTGTTAGTAGGTTTAGAGCTTATAGAGTAATAGAGGCTTGGGACACACAGTGGAGGGCACTCTTTCCCAAGTCTGCAAGCGTCTCCTGCTGTGGGGTCTTTGTGCCTGCTCTTCTGTCATTCTGATCATCGGCAGTTTGCTCCCTCAGTTCGGAACTTGGCTCACAGCATCCGCTGAGAGAGACCTTCCCAGACCATGTCATCCTTCATTCTCAAACCCTTTATTTCACTTTGTGTTTCTTCCTGGGTCTTATCACCATCTGCCAGACAATGCATTCATTTATTTGGTTTGATTTCTTTGTTTTCCTACCTCAACCAGAATGTAAGCTTCATGGTGATCAGGACTTAGTTTTGGTTACTGCTGTGCCCCAAAGACTTGAGCGATGCATGGTATACAGAGTGTTCAATAAAATTTGTTGAAAGGATGAATTTAATGAGTGACAGAATGAGTAAATATGTAACAAGGTGAGAGAGCGATGCGGGACATTCCTGTTGGCAATAGTGTTGTGCATATTAACAATAGTCATTACACTAATAACTACACTGATTACAATCCAGGACACTGAGACTTTTATACTCCCCTCCCACTCTTGGGCTCTTGGTCACCAGGTGCTTTACCTATGTTTCTTAAACAGGTATCAGAAATCTTTCCCCAGGTCTCTGTCATTTAAGATTCACTGCCAAGAAAAAACCACTTATGCCTTACTCTGGATGTCAAAGGAAAAGTCAGGTTTTTAAAAAAACTTCACCTTCACGGCCAAGGTTTGGTAGATGGAATCAGTTTACCACTCAGCACCATGATTCCAATTTTTCCCATTACATCTGGCATATGGTATCCCCTACCATTCCAGACATTCTTCTAGAATATTCCATTGCTCTTACTTTAATAAATACCCCGTGACTAATCCTTTCGCTCAGAGACCACCAGAGTCTAAATCAGCTCAGAGTACCAAAACACAGAGAAAAAGTGAATGAAGCAAAACCCACAGAAACCATCATTGCAGGTTGAGTCTTCCTCCCCTTTAGAGTCCACACCAGCACAGCAACTAGAGAGATCTTTCCAACATGTAAATCCAAATGCACATGGATTTTTCCAGTGTCAGTCCACCCTGATGAAAGCTCTGCAGCAGCTTTCTGCTGTCCTTGGAATCATGTTTGGCCTCCTGAATCTAACCCACAAGGATGGACATTGCCAGCCCTCTGCCAGCATCTCCAGCCACCTTGTCTCATGCCCCACACTCCTTTTCTCCCCCCTGAAGTCATCTTTCAATTCCTATAATGTTCCTGCTTCTTTGGACCCCAGAGCCTTTGCACAGCTTCCCTCAGGTTTCACCTTC
>NW_006959327.1:0-579 GCF_000164805.1 Carlito syrichta
CCTGGGTCTCATAGCTAAACACTGCCTCTACAAAATAAAAAAAATAGTAAAAAATAAAATATATTTTAAAATAAACCAGACGTAGTCATTCCTCACAGTCATACCAGCACTTTGGGAGTCCAAGTCTTGTAGGTCACTTCATACCAGGAGTGTGAGTCTAGCCTGGGTCTGATGGCAACACCCTGTCACTACAAAATAAAACAATATAAAAGTAAAGTATAATAAAATAAAATAACATATACTATAATAAAATAAAATGATATAGTATAATTAGCCAGACTTAGTGGTTCCAGGCTAGGATTCCAGGATTTTGGGAGGCTGAGACATGAGGATATTTGATGCCAGGTGTTTGAGACTATCCTGGGCCTCATAACAAAACCCTATCACTACAAAATTAAAAAACAAAATAACTAAGGAAAATAAAGTAAAATAATTAGCCTGACTCAGTGGTTCCTGCATGGCATTCCAGCACTTTGGGAGGCCGAGGCTAGAGGATCACTCTAGCTCAAGAATTTGAGATTTAGCCTGTGCCTCATAGCAAAACCCCTTTCTCTACAAAATAAAAATATAAAGTAGTAA
>NW_006959328.1:0-785 GCF_000164805.1 Carlito syrichta
ATTTTTTTTTCTTTTTCTTGGTCAGTCTAGCTAGAAGACCACGAATCTGACATTGTGCAGCCTCACCAAGTTGAAACAACAAGAAATCGAGACCCTAATGACCAATAACAGTTCAGGAAATTGACTAAGTAATAAGAAAACTACCTATAAAAAAAGTCCTGGAGCAGATGGCTTTCCAGCAGAATTCTACAAAATAGACAAGGAAGAACTGATAACAATCCTACTGAAAGTATTCCAGGCAATCAAGAAAGATGGAAATCTCCCCAAATCATTTCACAGAACTAACATCACATTGATACCCAAACCAGGTAAAGATCCAACAAAGAAAGAGAACCACAGACCAATATCATTGATGAACATAGATGCTAATATTTTCAACAAGATCCTAGCAAATTGGATTCAACAACACATCTCAAAAATCACCCACCTACATATACACAGTGGAATATTATGCAGCCATAAAGAAGGACAAACATATGGATTTCCCAGCAACTTGGATGGATTTAGAGTTAATCATACTCAGTGATCTATCACAGAAACAAAGAACAGAATGCCATATGTTCTCACTCATAAGTGGACCTTGAACAATTATAATACCACAAGAAAGGAATTGGCAGTAGTGGGAAACTGCCAGGGGAGGGGAGTGGGATTGGCAGTGGGGGAAACTGCTGGGGAGGAATGGGCATACCTTATCAAAAAGGGCACCTGCATAATCAATGTTTGTATACCTAACCCTGAATTGTACCCCACATCTTTATATTAAAAAATATATATTAAAGAAAAAA
>NW_006959329.1:0-938 GCF_000164805.1 Carlito syrichta
CCGCCACTCTCGCTGTCTAGAGCCTGCCCTTTGGAACTTTGGAGCTCTGGAACTCCGGGTCCACCCTGGCTGAGGCACTCAGCGTGAGACCCCAAATCAGAGGACCCAGACAAGCGGAGAAAAACAGATCTGCTTAAACTGCCTTGCCATTCTCCAGGAAGAGACTTCCATTGCCCTGCCCACCCAGCAACAAACTTTACCTCATTTCCTAAGGCCAGGTATTGCAGCGTGCGGGGAAGTTTTGGGTCCCTGCTCCCTCCAGCTCTCTCCCCGGCCGGCCGGCACCCGGCACCGCAGGTCGCACAGGGAGGCTCTGAGCGCCCGCCCCTCAGAGACACCGGTTCCATTACTGGCTGAATACTCTGTAGGGACCCAGTGCCACTCTCATCATTTACAGCCTGCCTTTTGGAACTTTGGAGCTCTGGAACTCCGGGTCCACCCTGGCTGAGGCACACAGCGTCAGACCCCAACCCAGAGGACCCAGACAAGCAGAGAAAAACAGACCTGCTTAAACTGCCTTGCCATTCTCCAGGCAGACTTCCATTGCCCCGCCCACCTAGCAACAAACTACCTCAGCTCCTAAGGCAACAGTGTGAAACAGGAGACAAAGCCCCACCCCTATGCTGCAACGAAAAACAAAAGGCAGAGGCTGGAATCGGAGATCACAGTAGTGACTCTAGTTTGATGGCTTATTTTGACCTATGATTTTATCATTGAAACTGTTGGTCTAGATTACGTTTGGTGTTTACCTTCTGACTTATACTGTTTCTCGATTTTTTTGGCCTGTCTCTGTTTAGCTATCAGTATTCTTTAGGGAATCTTTCTTACCTGTCTTTTTTCACTTCTTCCCAGCCGTGTGTCTCTCTCTCACCTGATAGTTGGTATGTATATCTGTTTTCCCTCTTGCACTTCTCCCTTTCACTTATTTTGACTTATGA
>NW_006959330.1:0-756 GCF_000164805.1 Carlito syrichta
AGTCACTGGGGCATCTTAAAGAGAAGGATTAGTCACTGGGGCACCAATTATGGAGGGGACCAAGCTACTGAATCGCCTATCAAAAAGCAGGGTTAGTCACTGGGGCACTCAATTTGGAGTAGGCTCTGTCATTGGGTCACCAATCACAGAAGAGGTCCAGTTAATGGAGCACCTATGATGAAGGAGGCCTAGTCACAGGACAACTATCACATATAAAGGTCAGTAACTGGGGAACCCACACAGAGGAAACCCAGAAAATGGGGCACATATCAAGAGAAGGGCTACTCACTGCAACAACAATTTTGGATTAGGTCCAGATACTACGACACCCATTGAAAGAGAGCTAATCACTGTGTCACCCATAACAGAGGAAGGCAAATAATTGGATCACAAATCACAAAGGAGGGGCAGTCACTAAGGAATCAATTATGAAGGAGGCTCTTTCAATGTAATACCCAACACAGAAGTGTCATATTCACCGAGGCACCAATCACACGGACCTCCTGTCACTGGGACACCCATTATGGATGTCACAGTAAGTGGAACAGCTATCACAGAGGAAGGCTAGTCACTGGGTAATCAATCAGAAAGGAGACCAAATTCCAGGGAAACCTATAATGGAGGAGGGTCAGTAACAACGGAACTGATCACAGAAGAATGATATTCACTGAAGCACCCATCATACGAGGAAGAGTCACTGTCCGTACGTCACTAAAATAGCCATAAAATGAGGGTCAGTCACTGTGCCACTCACCA
>NW_006959330.1:3034-3800 GCF_000164805.1 Carlito syrichta
AAACACATCACAGAGGAAGAAAATTATCTGGGGCACCCATCACAAAGGGCTAGACACTGAAACACCCTTTAAAAAGCTGGTAATTGAGGCACCAACTATGGAGGAAACACAACTGTGTTTCCATGACAAAGGAAGACCATACATGAGGTCACTCAATCCAGAGTTGGACTAGTCACTGAGGCATCCATTATGGTGGAGACTCAGTCACAAGAAATCCCATCTAAGAGGAAGACCATCATTATGTAGTAAGACTAATAACTTGGACACAAATAGATGAGAATCACTCACTGGGACACTTAGTACAGAGATCAGGTAGTCACTGGAGTATACATCACATAGGAGAGCATTTCACTGGATCACCCATCACAGAGTAGGCAAGTCACTGGGTAGCTCAAAATAGTGGAGGGAGAGTAACTGAGGCACCTATCACAGAGTATGCCAGTCACTGAGTTAGCCATCACAGATGAGGGCATGTCACTAAGTCACCAATTACAGAGGAGAATCAGTTACTGAATCACCAATCATAGAGGAGTTCTAACCAATGAAGGACAATAGGACACCCATTATTTAGAAGGCTCCATAAATGAAACACCCATCACCAAGGCGGACTAGTCACTGGGCACCAATTACAGAAAAAACACAGTCACTGGACACTCAAAATGGAGGAAGGTTGGGCACTGGGGCAATGATATGGAAGACTCTCAGTAACTAGGGCACAAATCACAGAGTAAGGCAATTCACTGGGTCACCCATCACAGAGAAGGGG
>NW_006959331.1:0-877 GCF_000164805.1 Carlito syrichta
CTAATTCTCTCTACTCTGCTTTAAATCTTTGATCAGCTTATTGAAAACTACCTTAAAATATAATGCCTCTATTTTGAATTTATACAATTAAGATACATGTGGAGTAAATATGTATTTTCAAAATGAATCTATTCATGCTTTTTTAACCTTTCAGTGTAATTCCTAAACCAATATTTTCTTCATTTCTTCTATAATTTCATTGTGTATGTTTTTGCACTGGCATCAATCACTTCTAGATGCTTCCCTTTCTTCAAGTGAGAATAGATATTGTAGCCAGAACCATCTTTCTTAAATACCATTTTCACCAAACTATTTCATTGCTAAAAACATTCAGCAAAATCTAACATTGTATTATGCGAAGCAAATGTTTAAAACCTCAGTTCTAACAGAATATTTTGAGTACTAAGGATATATCTTCTATTCTAAGGATTTATAGATTCAGAGATTAATGAATATATGGTATCATTGAAGAGTTTGCACTTTTGTTGGAAATGCAGACCCCAAAATCTATCAATTCAATATATTGATCACAGAAACATTGTTTATAATAATTATTTATTTATTCTTGTTTAAACTTCAGTCACCTTCAAAGTACTCTTCATTTTATGCAATATAACTATTAAGAAGTGTTTTCCACTGCTCAAATCAGTTTTTAACAATTCACTGTTTATGTTTTTTAGTGCTTCTCCCATTTTTGTTTCACCTTTTCCACATTGGCAAAACATTTCCCTTTAAGAACTTTTTTCATTCAGGGAAACAACAAAAACCAAAGTCACTTGTGGAGAGATTGGGTGAATAGAGAGGGTGAGGTACAGGGAACATACTGGTATTTTTAATTCAAAAATTGCTGACATTCAGTGTGGTGTGGGCAGGTGAG
>NW_006959332.1:0-1070 GCF_000164805.1 Carlito syrichta
TTCATTAATTTCCCTTAATTTTATCCTGAGTGTCTTTTGAATCTGTCATCTGTGCATCAGCACCATAATACAAGTTTTGTTTGACTACTGTAGTTGAATACTAGCTAGTGTCATATCTGCTGTTTGTTTCATTCCAATCCATTCTTCACAACAGGAAATATTTTAAGAGGCTGTTATTAAAAATTGAAATGAAAATGTAGTTGGAATATTGCTTATAAGCATTGCTCAAAAACAAGCTCATTATCATGGCATTTTTCCATAGGGCTCTGCATGTCTGGGATCCTCTGCTTCTCCAGTCCCATATATCGCCACTCTCGTCCTTACTTTTGTTGCTTCATCTGTACAGAATTAATCCTAGTTCATTCTGACTCATCCTACTTTTTGTTTTGATTCCTGGCATTATTAAATGAAGTTCACAGTCCCTTTTCTATCAGGTTTTTCCTTAAAGTATGAACCATAAGTTCCCTACAGATTGAATTTGATGGCATCAGTTGTAGATGACTAAAATTAAAATTGTGCAGTGAAATAATTACATTTAAATTATTTCAGTGAACATGTATGTATTAATGGCAATTTAGTGTTGGGTACTTGCCTAGGTTTTTATCAAAAATACATAAATCCTGGCCATCTCTGGTATTAGATGTGCCTTATTTGTGGCAAAAATGCAAACCAAAGACCAGAGGGGATGTGTTGTGTGGGGCTGTGATTCCTGTTTTCAAGGAGTCTCATTCTATGCAAGGAGACATGGCTAATATACAATTTGGCTAACAAAAAACTATGTCCAATAGGTGGAAAACTAAGTATCAGAGGTTGCCTGGGAATCATTTCATGGCTGTCAGAGTTCCTTTGCAAAAGGTAAGCAAAAGCTAATCCAGTATTCTTTCAGAAATCTGAGTTTATCATGTAGAACACTGATTCTGAAGCCTATCATATTCCATTTTCTCTTCTTATATAAATACTTTGTAATGCCCTCTTTACTATCCTGAAATGAAATTCATAGGTATGTTTAACCTAACATCCAAGCATATTTTCTAAGGAAAAACAAATTCAATGTAAAATCCTAGTTATAA
>NW_006959333.1:0-639 GCF_000164805.1 Carlito syrichta
AGTTAATGGAAAACAGAGAAAACAACTAGTTTCATATTGTCTCAATAGATAATCTTTTGAAGAAATATTGTCAAGTCATAAAAAGCAAAAACAAATAAATATTAACTCAGTTGATTTATTTTTCTAGAAATGAAAACAAAATAAATCTACTAGAAGTTTCTTAAAGGAGGAAAATGTATGAAAAGAATCCAAGAAACAAGTACATTTATCTGGTCCCTATCACCTTTCACTGGAACAACTAAAATAACTGTGCTCATGCTCTCCACACTCTCAGCCTTGTTCCCTTTAGTATACCCATGTGTAAATCCTAAAATGATCCATCTCAAGCTCAAGTGAATCATGCTTCTCCATCAGCACCCTGGACATTTATAATCCACATGCTAGGTGCTCAATAAATGTGTGTGGAAGACACAAATTGGTTAAAATGACAAAAAATAACAACTTACATCTTGGTGACTAGATAGTACAATGTAAAACTATCTTCATTTTGCATTAATAACGCAAAATATTAAATAGCAATGCATTTGTAAGATATAGGTACCTTTCATTTAGTCTTCTCATTTGAGTCTTCACTGAGCTAATTCTAATTCTCTCTACTCTGCTTTAAATCTTTGATCAGCTTATTGAAACTACCTTAAA
>NW_006959334.1:0-661 GCF_000164805.1 Carlito syrichta
TAGCCTCGACCTACTGGGCTCTGGTGATCCTTCAACCTCAGCCTTCCAAGTAGCCAGAATTATAGGCATGCGCTACCACGCTCAGCTGATTTTTGATTTATTGTAGAGATGAGGTCTCACTGCCCAGGCAATCCACTCAGCTCAGCCTGCCAAAGATGCGGGATTACAGGCTGAGCCACCGAGCCCGGCTCACATGTCTTCTTAAGGGAAACTCATTTTTTTAAATTGCCCTGGCTATGTGAAATGAGATTCAGACTTATCAAATGCCAGTGAAAATTAGTGGAGGAAGCCCACCTGCCTCCCTCCTGCATAGTTAGGATGTATACCTCCTGTTGTGGGTTGGCATCCATCCTTGTCACAAGATTAGTTGTAAACAACTTCCTATTCTAGGGAAAGAGCGAGAGGCCCTCAATTTCCTGTATGTGATCAAAGACACTTCTAAAAAAAGGGATGAGCCAAGTGCAGAAGGCAGGAACACAGTTCTCAATGATATAAGGCAAATAAAAAAAACTCTTCTGTAGAAAAAAAAAAGGTGAGATACTGAGGTGGGAGAGAGGGAGACTAGCTGAAAAAGCATGTGGTGGTTGGAATGACTCCCTGCCTCTCATCTGATATTTTTAATTACCTAATTCATTATTGATATTAAGGGGAAGAGAAAAGA
>NW_006959335.1:0-792 GCF_000164805.1 Carlito syrichta
GTGGGGGAACTGCTGGGGAGGAATGGGCATACCTTATCAAAAAGGGCACCTGCATAATCAATGTTTGTATACCTAACCCTGAATTGTATCCCACATCTTTATATTAAAAAATATATATTAAAGAAAAAAAGAAGAAAATAATTCGTGATAAAAAAACATTCACCAAGACCAAGTGGGCTTCATCCCTGGGAGCAGGGCTACTTCAACATTCATAAGACCATAAATGTAATTAAGTATAACAGCAGATGTAAAAACAAAATCCACATGATTATTTCATTACACACAGAAAAAGCTTTTGATAAAATCTAGCACCCCTTCTTGATAAAAAACCCTCAAACATCTAGGAATAGATGGAACATACCTCAAAATAGTAAGAGCCATCTATGAGAAACCCACAACCAATATACTGCAAAACAGATAGAAATTGGAAACATTTCACCTGAAAACCAGAACAAGACAAGGATGCCCACTCTCATCCTTTCTTTTCAACATAGTTTTGGAAGTCCCAGCTAAAGCAATCAGACAAGAGAAGGAGATCAGGGGTATTCAAATAGGAAAAGTTAAGTTGACCCTCTTTACAGACGTCATGATTCTATGACTCAAAACCCCAAGAGAATCTGTCAAAAATCTCCTTGCACTGATAAAAGACTTTGACAAAGTCTCAGGGTATAAAATCAATGTGCAAAAGACAGTCACATTTCTATACAGCAACAATAAAAAATGGAAACCCAAATAAAAAGTACAATCCTATTACCAATAGCCACCAAAAAAAAAAAAATCAAATACTTTGGG
>NW_006959336.1:0-629 GCF_000164805.1 Carlito syrichta
GATATTCATCTTCATTGAAGATCTATTATAGAGTTAAAGAAGATGCTTAGACTATAGGACACAGGTAAGTGGCTGAAAGAGTGAAAAGAAAATAGTTATAGAGGATGGATACCAGGATGAGTCAAACTAAAATAAGCATTTAACTTAGGTTTATCTTGTGGACTCTTGGCATCTTGTACCACACACTACCTACTCACTGGAACTAGAAAAGTACCTAGACAAATTGATCTAGGCACCCCTAAAAGCTTACCACCAATGAAAATAATTATAGAATGCCCTGACTATATAAGTCTTGCAATGAATTTAACATTTCCTACCCCAAACAGCTTAGTCTGCATATAAATCATTAGCAATGCAGCCCTAATGCACCTTATCACAGTTACAAGAGAAGTTAGTGGGAAAAGCACTAACTAAGAGAAAAAAACAGAGATAATCGCAGCCCAGTAGGGCTGATAGCAGACATTTCTTCCTTAGGGTTGGGTGCACAATACAACTCATCATCATGCATTTTTCACAGACTCCTCTTTCATTTCCCCCACAAAGCCCATCGGTTGAGGTTAGTTTCATAATGCTTCAAATAAACCATCATCAAGAGAAAAACATGTCATATATCTTATGATGTTGGATTC
>NW_006959337.1:0-816 GCF_000164805.1 Carlito syrichta
AGGAGCAGCCACTCCAGGCAGAATTCCGTCTGGGCCATCCCCAGAAGGATCAAAGCAGGATGAACATGAAATTTATCTAGTCCAAGAGGAGCTGTGGCTCCTGCAGCCTAATCAGATATAAATTCTTCTCAGCACTTGCCAATTCTTTTAAGCACCCCACAGAACAGGAGAAAGGGAGGGAGGAGAAGGCAGCCTCTGAGCTCTGCCTCAGCTCCCCTCACACCATCAGACAGCTTGGGGGGAATTTCCATCTCAGGTTGTCAAGACAACTGGACTTAGCTTGTACTTTTGAAAGAGAACTTAGTGCCACAGGACACTTCTTTTCCTCTTTCTAGTGAAAAAGCTCAAAGAATGTGGCCAGGTGAACTTGTAACCAGGGAGGTGGAGCTGACAGTGGTAGTGGGAGTGGAGGCAGAGACAGAGACAGAGAGACAGAAAGAGGAAGAGACAGACACAGAGAAAGACAGAAAGTGGGAAAAACAGAGAGAGAAAGACACAGAGAGACAGACAGAGAAAGTCAGACAGAAAGGACGAGCGACAAACACAGAGTCTGACACAGAGAGACAGAAAGGAGAGACAGAGCGAGACAGACACAGAGAGACAGACATAAAGTAGAGACAGACAGAAAGAGAAAGGGACAGAGAGAGACACAGGGAGAGGGAGAGATACAGCGAGACAGAAAGAGATACACACAGAGACAGACAGAAAGGAGAAACAGAGAGACACAGAGAGAGACAGAAAGAGAAAGAGACAGAGAGAGGCAGAAAGACAGAAAAAGGGAGAGACAGAGACAGAGAGAGACACAGAAAGAGAAAA
>NW_006959338.1:0-754 GCF_000164805.1 Carlito syrichta
CCCCATGTATACTAAGCAGGATGATAAAACTGGGATGCTGGTACATACTTTTTAATTTGGTGCTCAGAATATTTTACAGATGAGAAAGGCAAGGTAACAGAAGAGAGAGAACAGGTTCCCAAAAGCTGTGGATCCAGTTTGAAACCTTGTCTTGTCTCCCTTGGGGCTCCCTCGTAGAAAGTGGGTTAAAGACTTTTTTCTTCCCAATGCAAAAACTTGGGCACAAAATGTTAAGTGATTTGCACATTAACACATCAAAATCAAAGTTAAATTACTGCATTAAACTAATGAATTATTGGTACACAGTGATCATAATTATGGGGAAAAAATTTACTTTCTCTTGGTTTTCCTTTCCAATCAAGAAGTTGCCCAAATGGCTAAAGACCATCTCTAATTGAGATGGAAACACCAGCTGAATGTATGTAGTTAGTTAGCCAAGAACCATGAAAATACACACGATAGAGGAGGGAAGAGCTCCTCTAATCCAGCTGAATGGACAGGACACGAGGATGGCTATGTGGCCTTCCTCCACCAGTGCTGGGCTCAGGATAAATCCATGAGCACTGTCCAGCTTTCTTCTAGAGAAAGATGTTGTCCACTGCAACTACAAGCATTCATCTTACTACAAAGAGGTGATGGGTGGGATCTAAAGACCTAGTTATAACAATTTTGGAAGGATTTAGTTGGTATTTAGTCAAAAACATTTAAAAAAAAATTCATCCAGTTTTCACTGGTTTGGGCTTAAATATTGATG
>NW_006959339.1:0-5097 GCF_000164805.1 Carlito syrichta
TCTCTCCCCTTAGATGGGTATAACAGTCATTGGTCGCCTTCCATAATAGTGGTTCAACTGACTGGGACTCCTCTGTCATTGGTGACCCAGTGACAAGACTTCTTCCTTGATGCGTACCTCAGTGATTGACCCTCATTGATGACCAGTGCACCAGTGATTTGTCCTTTGTGAATGAGGGTCCAATGACTGGACCATATCCATAATAGGTGTTCCATTGATTGAGACTCCTCAGTAACAGGTGCTTTAGTGACTGAGCTTCCTCAAAAATGGGAGCAACAATGAATAGCCCTGCTCTGTGATGGCTGAACCATTGACTGCTTCTCCTATCTGATGGATGTCACCACGACTGACTGCCCTATGCGATAGATCCTACAGTGACTGGGTCTTCTCTATAATGGGTGCCCCAGTGACTACTCCTTCTCTATGAGGGGTGCCTTCATGACAGGTCCACTTTTGTGATGTGTGCCCCAGTGGTTGGCCCTCCTCAATTATGGGTGCCTATTGAGTGCTGATTTTCTGTGATGGGTGCCCCAGAGACTGGTCCTTATTTTTAGTGGCTACTGCAGTGATTTTCCCTCTTTTGTGATAACTCTCCCAGTCACTGGTTCTTCTGTCAATGACTGACTCTCCTCTATGTTTGGTGTTCCATTGTCATGGTCACCTCTGTGATTGGGAATTCACTGACTGGGTCTGCTCTGTGATTTGTTCCTCAGAGACTAGCCCTCCTCTGTGCTTCATGCTTCATTGATTGGCCCTCCTCTACTATTGGCGCTCCAGTGACTGGCTCTCCTCTGTAATTGGTGCCTCAGTGACCAGCCATTATCTGTGTTTGGTATGCCAGTTACTGGCCTCCTCTGTGATGGATGCACCACGGACTGGCGCTCCACTGTTATGGTTTTTAGAGTGACTGGCCAACTCTGTGATGTGTGCCCTGGTGAAATACTCTCCTCTATGATGTTTGCCCCAGTGACTGATCCTTTGTACTGGGTGCACTCTGATTATACTTCTTCTCTTAGGTGTTCCCCATTGACTGGCCTTCCTCCATAATGAGTGGCACAGATTTTCCACGACTGACTGTCCTATGTGATAGATGCTACAGTGACTGGGTCTTCTTTATAATGGGTGTCCCAATGACTACTCCTTCTCTATGAGGGGTGCTTTCATGACAGGTCCACCTTTGTGGTATGTGTCCTGCGGGAGTCCTAATCCAGCAAGGTCCAAAGATTCCTTGAGGTGAGATGGAGTAGGCAACTAGGGGAGAAAGAAAGGAACTTAACTGCTGTTCAATATTGAGCATAAGCCTTTTATTGAAAATTAGATTGGGCTTTTATCCCTAAATTTTGCAAAGTCAACATCACAAAACACAAAAAGTAGCATGTATCTTTCACATGAACAGGTTCAGGTGCACAAAGGACAACTTCCACTCTCAAAGGACACCCACCCACTCTCAAGCAAATGTTTTTTTTATACCTGAGGGAGAACATAAGGAAGAACATGAGGAATAGCAACCACAAGTTGTCTTTTTGTTTCTTATGCTTTATTAATGTTCCCCAAACCAGTATCTTATATGCCCTTAATTGTGTTACAACTATATCATCTTGAAAAGACATCACTCAATGTCTAAACCCAAAACGAACATAATAAATTATTAACTTCTACTATTCTGTACTAATTCAGACTAATTTCTTTTAAAACAATTGCTGCTATGGTTATATTCTCCTAACACCAGCTGACCTAATTCAAACTTCACTGACCCCCCTAAATCAAACTAAGCTAACCATACTTCTCCAATAAATAGTTACCTAAATTTTCTTCAATCTATATAAACTATTTCCTAAAACTTATATCTATAAATTCCTAAAATCACATCAAGAGAATCTGTGACCTGCACTAAGGCTCCTCAATGTGACTCAAAGTTGAACTTAAATTGTTTAAAAGCAAAAACCATAAACCGTGGAAAATGGGAACAATTAACGTCCAAGTTTAGCTGTGTTCGTTCTGGTTTTGGAGTCCTCTGTTAGAGCCAGCAGGAGCCTTTTCTGGTTACAGTGCCAAGTGGAAAAGGAGGGAAGGAATGGGGTTAACAGCTCCTGAACACATCCTAGTGGTATCAATGGCCTCTGATCCATAACTCTCAGTAGGCCTCCATGGCCGGCTCCAAACATCTCCCCTTTTTTATTTTTAAGCACGAAACCATTGGCCTCCGTGTTGCGCTGAGCTATGCTCTTTTTAGCACTCTGAAGATGATAGGAAATAGACACAGCAAAAAAAGAATCACTGGTCCACAAATTCCCACATTAATGACTTTTGATCAATGAATGAAGAAAAGTTATTAAATATAGAACTGGCCAATTTGGTAGACCGAAATTGATTTTCAGCAACTGTTATGTCTTGAATTTTTTGATGCAACTTAGTAAGGTCTATATTCAAGTCCGAATGATTCCAAGTTCCAAGATTATGATTTTGAATTTTGTCACATGTATGGACAGATTTATTTACCTCTAAAGCAGTGAGGCAAATCCATTTAAACTCAGAGTGACATCAGGGATCCAACTTAATCTTTAAAGTCACAAGTTCTTGTCCTACAGATAAAACTGCTTCTTCCAAGTCAGTAAATCTGCTCTCTAGTTTCTGATCTATAATCTCCTGGGTGACTAAGTCTGTAGAAACATTTTTAGATAACTGATCAGCAAAAATGACTGTTTTAACTTTTTTAGCTTAAGGCCACAGCTGAAACTATCACTAAAGTGGCAATAGCTATTAAAGCTGTAATTCCCAAGATTGAAGTGGCTTAAAACCTTAATGTCTTTTTCCAAAAGAGAGTTAACCTCATATAACATTTGTAAACCTTATTCATCATACCAGCAAGATGACAGCTGTTTATGGAACCATTAAATAAGGAGGTTGTTTTAAGATTACAAAACCTTTAAAAAAGACATCAGTTAAACAGCTAGTTAAAATACATTCTGCAGAAGCCACCTTATAAACATTATCGTGATAGTCAATTTTAACAGTTTGATATTCATTCCATACAAGAAAAACTTAAGAGAATTGTAAGATCTTATTTTATACATATGAACTCTCCCACGTGGTTGGGCTAAAACAACGGGTTTCAGGGCAGCAAGGGCCCTCCATAAGTAAGGTTGAACAACTTCTCCCGGTGATCAGCAGACATGTCACATCTAGTGTTCCTCTGAATTGGCAGTATCCTTGTCACTTATCTTGGTCACCGGGTGAGGCATGTAGAAGAAATCGATCAGGAATCCAAACAGGAGTTGTCAAGTCCTGTGAAGATATGCAAGCACAGTCTCTCCCACTGGTTAGCAATATGTCAGTCCCTCTCCATTGGCCTGTAAAGAGATCCTTCCATTTCACCATAGGTTTAACCTTTCCTTCTGAGTTCCAGTGTCTAGTCATAGTTGAATTGCCCAAAGAATTCAAGTTTAAATGATTTATAACAAATAAAGCATGATTAAAAATATGGTGAGGAGAGCTATACTTAAACTATGCTCTTGTAATTTCTTTATTTGATTTTTTAAAGTTTTGTGGGTTCTTTCAACTATGGCTTGACTTTGAGTATTGTAAGCAATTTCTGTGGAATGAGAAATATTAAATTGGGAAAAAAACCGTTGAAAAGATTTAGATGTATATGCAGGATCGTTTTCAGTTTTCAGTTGCTGTGGTATACCTAGTTGTGAAAAACAAAAAAAATGTACCACGTCCTTGTAGGCTTCTTTAGTTCTTGCTGAAGCTAAAATAACATGAGAAAATGTATCCACAGTGACATGTAAATACGACAATTTCCCAAAACTAGGAAAGTGAGTTACATCCATTAGCCATAAAACTTTAGGTTGAAGTCCTCTAGCATTCACTCCCATTGGAGCAGCATTAACAAAAGTAGGACAAGCTGGGCAATTCTTAACAATCTGCCTGGCTGTTTCTCTAGGTAGATGAAACTGGTAATGTAAGGCAGTAGCATTTTGATGATGATTTTTTTTAAGAAAGCTGAGCTTGAGTTACTGCTCAGGTTCCACAGCAGCACATATGGTGGGTCTGGGTAAACTATCAGCCAACTGATTGCCTTGTTGTAAAGGACCAGGAAGGCCAGAATGAGATCTAATATGACCCATAAAGAACTGTTCCTTCCTGTCACTAATTAGTTGTTGTAATTGAGTTAACAGTTCCAATATTCTAGTTTTGTCAATAGTAATAGTAGCTGTTTCAATATGAAGAGACAGTCCTTTAATATAGCAGGAATCAGTATATAAATTAAATTAAGAGTCTTTCAGGGCTGTGAAGGCATATAACACTGCCCTTAATTCTGTTTTCTGTACTGAAGTGTCTGAGGTTTCCACCACGTGAGACTCATTATTAATGATTGTTATGGCTTTCCTATTAGAAGAACCGTCAGTAAAGACCAAGGCTGCCCCCTCGAGGGGTTTGAGGAAAAATTGCGTGGAAAGACTATAGGGTTTTGCTTCACAAATTGTAACAATGGTCTTTTAGGTAAATGAAACAAAATTTGTTCCCTATAATCAGTTAAAGCTACTTGCCAAATGTCACCAGTTTAAAACAAAGTTTGAAATTGAAACTTATCATAAGGAACAATTATACTGTGTACATCATGTCCAAATAATTCAACACTTCTATGCCTCCCTTTAGTTATGAGTAAGGCTACTACATAAGGATAAGAAGCCAATATTTTCTTAGATAATACCGGTAGATGGAGCCATTCCACTGGTCCTTCTTGCCACAGACATCCAGTGGGAGCATGGAGAGTGGCCAGAATAAATAACTCCCAAGGCAGGTGGTAGTCTATTCTTTTAACCTTTTGAGACTCAATAGCCTTTTCCACAAGGGACAAGATTTCCTTGGCCTCTGATGTTAGAATTCTCTTAGAATTGGGAGAAGAATCCCCCTGTAAAATATTGAACAAAGGTTTTAAGTCCTCCATTGTAATATGTAAATAAGGTTTAATCCAATTAATATCCCCAACAAATTTTTGAAATCATTTAATATCACCAAGTGATCTTTTCACAATTGTAAAGGTTGGTGACTTACTGTTTGTGTATGTAATACACGGCCAAGATATGTGAG